>NC_072737.1:39836544-39889233 GCF_026930045.1 Uloborus diversus
AGTTTTGCCAGGACCATCAAAATGTGTTCAGAATATCCGGGTGTTCACATTAGAGAGTGTTCAGATAGAGGGAGTCCACTGAAGTCACATTACGTTCAAGATCAAGGAGGGGAGTAAATTACAAGAACAGTGAAAGACTTTACAGACAATGCAAGAAAAACGCAACTTTTTACCATTCCTTTTTTTACTAGAATGTATTTCTAGACAACATTTTATAAAGAGTACAACTTTAGGTGGAAAAAAAAATTACATTCTTTTGTCAGAACGTGGTCGAGAAATAAAGAGGTAAAATAGTATCTTCATTTTTTTTTACATTACACTTCAAACTAATGAATTAGTCCCTTAAGGACAAAGAAATAAAGTAGATTTTTTACTATCCTTTTAAGTCTGATCATATGGAAATCCATTACTTATCCTATGCATAAACTAATTATAATTGAAACATTAAACAGAAGAATAAAAGTTAAATTAATGCTTAATCTACAGTTAAAACTTATTTTTGAGCAAGCTTAATAAGCATTCATAATGTTGCTAGCTTTCAATGCACAATATAACCTTGATTTAACAACAGTCAAGGGACAGGAAAAAGTTAAGTTATCCTCATATAAATAAAGCTGATGATCGAGTAACCCTCGTGTTTCAACATTGAAACTCTCGCCACGGCATGATAATATGCTTTGGTAATGTTTAAATGCAGGGAAAGGCTTTATTATGACAAGGCTGAATTCGATCCGATAACTTAAAAGACTTTCTTTTTAGGAAAACTAAGAAACCAAAACAATTAACGCTATCTACTGCAGTTTAGGGTTAATTAATTGGTTTTAAGGTTTAAAATTTAAGTCTCAAAATATCACCAAACAGAAAATGGCTTTGCTCAAATGTAGAAACAATTTTCACCCATCATACCATCACGGGCGATTTTCTAGTAGTTGATAAATTGTTAAATCCAGGAGAGCACAGTCATACCATGCAGTCAAATCCAGACCAGTGAAATGTATCCTTAAGTTGAGGAAATCGGTAAATCAAGTATCATTTAATCGAAGTTACACTGCATTAAAGTGTCAATTTTTAGCAGGGAAGCTTTCAAACCATGCAGTATACATACAAATAGACAATCTTTACAACACAATTTTTCAGAAGGGAGAGGTGGGAGGAGGGTCCCCAAAATTTCCTAAATAAAGGGATTTTCTCAAAGATTTATAAAAGTAGATTTTTGATAAAAATGGGAGACTGGGAAAAATGCTGAAAATCTAGGAAACTACTGGAAAAACCAGTAGCGTTGGCATGTAATAGCACATCAGAAAAAAAATTTTAATAATAGAAAACTAAATTTTGCAGAACACAGAATTAATCAAAAATGCGAAAAAATCAAGAGAAAAATGAATGTTGAGTGAAACTGCAAGGTACAATCGCTACTAGACAGCAATAGATGAATCACAAAGTGAAATAATTACCTGGAATCAAATTCAGTTCCATCATCTAATTTCCCCGAGTAATGCATAAAGAGCATATCACCTTTTTTCGTCCTCCTATCGCATTCTTCAATTTTATGGGTATATTCGATGTCCAACTCATCGGTCAGATCGCAAAAGCTCAAACACAACAAACTGGCAAGGATAACAAAAATAAGATTGATGGACATGTTGATTTGTGCAATTTGTAATGCCTAATATGTGTTTGGTGAAAAACTCAAAGTGACGAACAGGAAATCAGATGCCGGTTTTTAAATGAGACATAAAAGAGAACACCAGACAAGCAGCCAATGTAAAAATGTGTAAATAAAATTAAGACACGTGTATATGAGGGTGTCTCATTCGAGGAAAACTTGACCCAAGCTATAACAATAGGCTAACCGCGGCATTCCAAAGGAGTTGTCCATGGGTTGCCATAAAGCAATTAGCGCCGGGTTGCCAGCTTGGCGTCAATAGTATTATTAGAAATAGTTATAGTTTGATCTAACTGGTTGATTTCGATGTCAACCGGAAGTTCCAGAATGTTGTCTTGTTTTTGCTTAACAACATGGCGATTCGTGAGAAATCTACTTGTGGTTTTCTACGTAAGTAGTAAGTATTATGATATTTTCTTAATATAATTGAAATTCAGGCTGATATGATTAGCCAGATTTGTTACTTATAATGCTTAATCTTTTAAAATTTCATTTTGTCTACTTGTTATTTAAGAATAAATTTTGAGTTGAAATTTGTCTTTTTCCTTTTGACAAATTCAGTTCTTTTTACATATCATTGTATTGTATCATGTAAATTATTGATAGTAGTTCAGATTTTGCTGTGTAACTCAAAGATTAAAAAATTTTGCTAATAAGAAGAAAGCTATGAAAATGTTGAATAAAATATTTTAATGTAGCTGTGCTAATTTCTTAACTTATTTTGGTATGAATCAATATCACATAAGTAGTAGGATAGATGTATATACAGTAGAATACCTTTATAACGCCGACCTATGTAACGCAATTCTCTATAAACCGCACAACTGTTCAGAAGTAAACAATAGGTTTTTAAGTTTAAAAAATCCCTTTGTTTTGCCTTGCTAATATAAAAGTTGTTAGGAAAATTGAATTTTGAAAGTTTTTCATCTTTCCAGCTTAATTCAAAGCTTTTAAATGAAAATCAATATTCACAGTAAAAAGAGAAAATATCAGATGGCTCTTGAAAATGCAGCTGTTATGCAAACTATGAAGCTGGCAGAAGTGAAGGATAATTCACTTTCTTTTAATTGTAAAGCATATTTATTTGTGAATGATTAGTTGTGTTTTAATACTCATTGCAGAGAGAACTAATTCTGAAGTGCTAATATAGATATATTTTGAATATTAGTTTCAAAATTTGTGAAATGACTTATACAACGCCAAAACCTGTATAACGCAAAAGCTCTGGTCCCAAGGTGTGCGTTATAACGGTCTTCTACTGTACTCGTTTGTTCATACTTATTGCTATTTTACTTTTATGGGTAAGGAAGAAGCTCGATTTTTAATCACGTCAAAGCGGTGTGTTTTGAGTTCTTTCAGTTAAAACAAAAGAAAGTAGCGATTGTTTCTCACAATTATTATTGACCCAGGCAACGCCGGGTATTTTTGCTAGTTAATATATAAATCTAAAACCTCGCTTGCTCAAGTAGCATCAACAATGGTTTTAAAATTTAGGGCTTACTTCGATATAATCGATATTCTATTCCAAACTCAAATTTTATTATGTACCAGAGGCATGTGCAGAGTTTCAATAATGGGGGTACCACTGCATCCGGGCCCGTGATTTAAAATAATCAGTGGGAGGGAGGGCAATTACTACTCTACTCCTCCCCGTCCCACAATAACATTACTACTGCATCTTCACTTTTTCATTTTCATACATCACTAGGGCTGAGCAATATACCGATATACCATCATATATCGATATATATCTACTACCGCAATAAAAATATTTAGATTTCTATCTGTTCGATATATCGTTTATAAAGAAAATACGGGACTTCATTACAGAGAAATTAAAATACTGACTTAACAATACGTTATCTTTCATAGCTCTGTGTGATGGGTGAATGTTTGAAGTTTTAAGATGTTTTCTGCATTGTTCAAAGAGTTATTTAATTTTTAACTATAGTCAAAGGGAAGAATTCACAAGGTCGCCGAAGGTAAATATGAGCCCCTTTGTCAGTAGGTCTCTGGATTTCCTCCCCCTATAGAGTTTTCAAAACTTATATTACTATCATTCAGAGCAGGTTCCTTCCAAGGATCCCTGCTCTCTTTCTGACAAAGCTGACATGACCTCTCATAGGCCCATAAAAGTGAACGTGTATTGGTTAAGAGAGCATCCTAATGCAACAATTAAAAATTAACCAATTGAGGAATCAACACGATTCATAGTTCAAATTAAACATAAACTATTGATATTGAGCTGAATAAAATGTTTAAGAAAAATACTGAACATAAATATTTTTATTTAAAAAAAATGAAAAACGAAAAAATCCTAATAAGAATACTTATGTCTAACATTTATCACACAAGAGGGAGAACAACTCAATTTTTTCAGCTCTTCAGTTAAAGTGCATGATAAAGCAATAATTAGCTTTAAAACTGAATTTTTTAATCTTAACCCCCCCCCCCCCCCCCCCCAAAAAAAAAAATTTAATTTGAAGTGCTTTAATTAACCAACGTCATTTACATGCTTAGCAAAAATGAGAAAATTACATTTTTCAGTAACATGCTTTTTTTTTTAAATTGAAATCCGGGAAAAATTGAAAATTTTAACTGTTAAGATTTGTTCTTTTTTTACCTTTTTAATGGCTGCCTTGTGCTTGATGAATCTCCGTTAACGCTTTGATGTCTGTGAAATTTAATCTGAGGTCCCCTTTGAAGCAGATGTCCAATCTATTTCTTTGCTTCGTGAGAAGCAGCACTACAGAGCTAAATCCTCTTTCAACTAAATATGTTGAGGGGAATGAGATGCGGAACTGTTCAACTTATTTCCAAAGTTATGGGTAAGTACCCATAAGCTTCACCCAGGCAAGTTCGTAACCGTATTGCTTGAAAGTAATTTTTGATTCACAATCAAATTTCAAATCCATAAACTCTGTCTGCAAAGAGTTTTCCAGTTCATCCACATCTTCGAAACTAAATGGGTCTAAAATCCAGTCAGAAATTTGTAAGTTGATCAAATCTGCAAACCTTGATTCCATGTTCTTTTTTAACTGATCAAGGTGATCAATATAAATCAAAATTTTTTCTTCAGGAAATTCATCATCCACGATTAAACTTTTTTTTAGAATTGGAAACAGTATAAATTCTTTACGGCCAATATTTGCCTTGTGGATTTTGAATTTGGAAATGAATGCTGAAATTATGCTTTTGGCCTTGATGAGGTTTATCTTGTTTCCTTGAACCTTAATGTTGACTTCGTTCATTTTTTTAAAAATATCTGTGAGATACGCAAGTTCCAATTTGCGCTGTTTCAAATTCTCACTTAAAGCAGGATCATGCAAGTCGAGAAACTCAGCTACAGAGTCGAATAATTCAAAGAAAAACAGTTTCCTTTGGAAAGCCATCTCACAGACATATGTAAAAGCAAGCAATCGAATTTTTCATCATTTTCATGGCAAAGCTCACGAAACAGGCGATCATTGAGAGAATTAGTTTTGATCTTGTTAATATCAGTAATGACTAATTGTAAGGTTTCATGTAAAACACCACTCAATTTTTTTGCAGCCAAGTGTTGACGATGAATGACACAACGGAAGGTAATCACTTTTGGCACTTCTTTTTTAAGGTGTACAAGAAACCCAACATGACGACCCACCATGGCAGGGGCACCATCTGCTGCGCAAGCACTTATATTTGTCAATGGAATTTCTTTTTCTTCAAAATAATCCTTCACAAATTTAAAAATCAACAATCTCTTTGTATCAGTAATCAAAGTTCTGGCGAACAACATTTTCTCAGTTATCTATTTCAGCTCATTAATAAACCTCACGTAAGCTAATAAAATAGCTGCTATCTGTCACAGTTGATTCATCAATCTGTAGTGCAAATTTACTTTGTTTCAAAACATTTATCAGTTTGCACTCAATGTCAGCAGCCATTTCATCTATTCTCCTGGAAACTGTGTTGTTACTCAGGAGGAGAGATTGACTTATCTTTTTACTGGAGCCCTCACCAAGCAAAATTTCAACTATTTTTTTGGCAGCCGGTGGAATAAGAGATTCGCCAATCATATGAGGCTTACCACATTTTTGTATCAAAAGAGACACTTCGTGAGAAGCAAGAAGTTCTTTGTCAAGATCTGTTGCTTGTCTTCTAAATAATTCACCCACCTTTGGCCGTTTATCCGCTTTTGTTTTGAGGTCTTGAAAATAACTAAGAGGTTTATTTACTTTGTCACCATGTACTCTTGACAAATGCTCTTTCATTCCGGAGGACTTCATCGCTTCATAGCTAGAAAATGTTTTATTGCACAAAAGACAATGCAGAAACTGCACATTTTGCGGTGACGTGACAAAACCAAATTTTAAATACTCTGCTGAATACTGTCGGTACTTCTTTTTTAAATTCATATCGAACTTCCACACTATGAAACATGCACAATTAAACAGAAATTCACTAAATTAAATCAAACAATAAAAACTACGTAAGGAGGTTTATGTGCTGATTGCAAGATTCTGAATGACAACAGATAAGTAAATGCAAAAGTCCATTCTTACACATATCCATCCACTTTTCAGACGTTAAGTATATGATGACGCCAACGGTCAGACAGTGCTTACAAGATTTTTTTTCTTCCTCGTCAAAATGGCAATAAAATAAAAGATTTTATTTTACGCTTTTGGGATTTTTTTTATCCGAACAGATTTGATTGAGCTGTAAATCATACATGCCTTATTTTCTGGGAACGACTTTCTTTGATTTGACGTGCCATATGCTTGGTTCGGTATTACACAACATAGGTATTCTGAAAGATATTCCTGAATTGTGTACTGATTTGTTTTAATAACTATAGTTTTTGAAAGATGAAGAATTTTCCATTACCAGGCATACGAATACCGGTCGCCCCTCTATCGCTAGTGTGATAAAAAATATACCACAGTTGGTCCTAAGGACCACCAATTTTTTTTTATGGAGGTCCCTGGCAGGTTTCACTAGTCTGGGACCAGTGGACCAGCACTAATTTCTAACGCTGAACCAAATAACGATTTTATTAATGCTAATTCAGTTTACATCAGATTTTTGCCAAATATGGCAGAGAGATCTTTTGATGCTCAAGAATTCACATTTTGCTGTTTTCGTTCCCAATCGGAACCCCCTTCCCACCGGGGACTTCCTTTTACAAATACCTAGTTTTTGTCAGATCTTTGTCAAATTTGGATCAGTGATACTTTGATGCATAGGAATTTTCATAGGGAGTTTTTTGCCTACCTATGAGGGAGGGGTTGGGCGCGAAAACACCACCATTCCAGTTTACGTCAGATTTTTGCAAAAGTTTTACAGATCTGTACTTTGATGCTCAAGAATTCACTTAGAGTAGTTTTTTGTTCACAATGGGGGGCCACCCTCCCTCCCACAGTGGATTTCTTTGCAAATCTACAGTTTTCGTCGGATCTTTGCCAAATTTGGCACAGCGGTTCTTTGATGGTCAGGAATTGTCATAGGGGTTTTTGCTATGAGGAAAGGGGGGGGGTGAATACACCCCACAAGGGGTTTTTGTTATGCAAATCCAGTTTTCGTCGGATTTTTTTCCAAACATGGTGCAGTGGTCCTTTGATGCTCAGGAATTCACATAAGTTTTTTCTCTTCAAAATGGGGTGTATGGAGACCACCTTCATTGACAGTGCAATACTTCAAAATGTGTGAAACAAGTTCAATTATAGATAAGATGTTGCATTACTAAAGATTCCAACATTGGGCATTTATAATTAAGCACGTTGTACAATGGGCTCGCACATTGCACATTTATGTGATTAAACTTTATTAAGAAAAAACCTGGTAAATTTCTCTTTAAAATCATGGATGACTTATTTTAATATGTGCATTAGTCTCAAAAATATGATTGTCATTCCGAGTCCCTGAGAGCCAAGGCCCCTTGTCAGTTCGGTTGCCAGACCCCCATGCCCCCATAAAATTTACAAAACTTTATACTACTCTGATTATAACCATAAAAAATAATCAGTAGTCCTCAGAGATCAACAATCACTGGCTATTTTTGATTACGCTCGGCTAGAAAAATTGGCCTAGCTGATGTCTCACTATTTATTAGCCAAACCATTGGTTTCCTTTTTTTACAATTTTTTTCTAATAAATTTATGTAATTTTAAATTTCACATCTACATTGTACCAAATATTTACATACTTGGGGGGGGGGGGATAACGTCCTGAAACTAAATGAAAATAGTCAAATTAAATTCTCAAATATTCAGTAGCCTATTTTAGCGGTTGCGAAAAAGAAAAGTGAAGTTGGTTTTAAAACTACATTTTTCTATTTAAGACACCAAAGCAAAATATTTTTTGCCAATATATTTTTTTTTTTTTTTTTGAATATTGAAACATTAAGTGTATTAAAAAATCCTCATCAGTAGAAAAAATGTTTTCCTTTTTTCTTATTTGTTTCGCATTGTTATTCAACACTAATGTTTATCATTTAGAACTTAATTTGCAGTAGTACAGTGATTTTGCACATTTAAGTATTTATTTATTTGTAGTTATATTTTAGTGCTTTATATAATACAATCCAAATTCAAAATAATAGAATATCAGAACTGTTTGAACAAAACTTGTCCCTGGGTCGGAAAAAATGAACGCATGAAATTAAAAAAACAAGAACTCGTTATTCATGAAAGGGCAAATCAATTTAAACAACTTTTCAGATATTATTTTAACGATTTATAGGTCATTAACACATTAGAATAATAGATAATTTTTTTATATGGGACAAAAAATTAGAATAATCTATTCATTCAATGTGAATTTTAAAAAGTAGAGAATATATTTGTTTACCTGTTGCCCTATAGTTTGTCACAAGTATGGAGCTTGGTGCCAGGATAATTTTACGCTCTTATAACAGGGTGGCGACAGATCAGGGAGATCAGGGAAAAATCAGGGAACTTTATTAATCAGGGAAAAGTCAGGGAAATTTGAAAAAATAACAAAAAATCAGGGAAAATTGATTTTATCAAGAAAAAAATTCTTTTTTTTTTTGCTTTACAAAATTAAGTTCTCTAATTCCCTATGCATTTTCCGCCAATTATCTGTTCAAAAAAAGTAAAATTAATGAGGTGCAATTACACACTGCCGCATATTTGCGCATCTTTTTTCCTCAACGTCAAAATATTGAATCTGACTTATTAACCACAGGATGAACTTCCGAAGATTGTGTCTGTTAGGTTGTTTATTTTACCTAGCTTGAAATTTCCTTTCACGCTTTCAATGCTACGTAAAATAAACAACCCTACAGGCAAAGAGGAAGCCTTCATTAATGCCTTAGCTCCTTTGCCTTTATTCCATTGTCTCAAAGTAATTAGCATACTGTAATCGCAATTTCAAGAAGAAATCTTTGGTTTTTGAATTAATACAACAAAAGCTTAAAAATTATTGCTTTGTGTTTTTAATTTAATTGCTAAAATTGAACTTTCAATCAAAAAAACTTTTTTTTTGCCGTTATACTATTTGCAGTCACCACAGATCATAAAGGTTTTCTTTTCTTCAGTCTTAAATGATACTTTTATTTTATAACCAAGTTGTATTCTTCTTTTATATATTTTGAAATTACCTAATTGCTTTTTTTCTTTTTTTTTTTTTTTCCTTTTATTTCAAAGTTGTTTCTTACAAAAGCAATCTAAGATTTTTTTCGTTACATACTGAAATCATTTGAAATAGAGTTAACTTGTGTACTTAAGTAAATATCTTTATTTTTTTTATTGTTCAAATGCTGTACTCATTCATTAAAACCTGTGTTTTTGATTAGAGAAAAGCTCCCTATGAATGGATGTCAAATGGTTTCATCTTTTTTGCATAAATATGTCAGTTAGTTATATAAGAATAACTACATTACTTCTATTCTTCTTAAAATTCTTATGCTAAGTGGTTTCTGAAAGTATTTTTTATTTTAATTTTCTATATTCTTTCCGTATAGAAAAATTTAATATACTGTTTTGTAGGTTTTTTTCCCCAAAAAAATTTGACTTGATGTGTTTTTTTTAACTATTTTATTAAAAAAGTAGCATCTTTTAAAAATATATCTTTAATTCAACAACTTAAAACGTTTAAAATACTGCATTTTATACTGACATACAATGGATTTCAAGTAGAACAAAGAAAGAAAACCATTATCATTGAACATAAATCAGGGAAATTTGGTGAACTTAATCAGGGAAATCAGGGAAAAGTCAGGGAACTTTTTTTCACAGTTCCTGTCGCCGCCCTGTATAAAAGCTTTTTATTGCTCAAAATGGGTCGTCAAGGTGATAAATAGGAAAAAAACAAAGTTACACATTGCATCATTTCTTAAAGTTAGAAAAAAACTATCCAAATTCAATTCAAATGAACCTTTAACCTTTCTATGGTATGTAAGATTTTAAAGGAATATTAAGACTGACCAACTAAAAAGTAATCGAAGTAAACAAGGTAGAAAAAATGTAACACCTGGCAGAGATGAATTCAAATTAAAGTAAATTGTCCAAAATAATCGTTTGAAAATGCTTCTTATGTCCATAAGTGTTGGACAGAATGTATAGTTATCTTATCCACGCCAACTACACTTGAATGGTTGCATAAACTGCAGTTTTAATTTCGGATCTACGAAGTAAGACCAAAGATAAATATGAAGCAGAAAAGTGCACAACTATCCTGGAGCAAAGAGAAGCTCATTTGGGTGCAACAAGACTGAAAAGACATTTTATTCAGTGATGCATATTTATTTGTAAAATCTGTCGAAAAAAGAGGAGATCAGGGGCAACCTCAAACAGGGGCAACAACGTTGGAAAAGTATTATATTCAGTGATGAATCATTTTTGAAATATCTGTAAACAAAAAAAGGTGTTTGGGTTTGACGTTTAAAAGGAAAAGCATATGAGAAATCTTGTGTAAGAGGTTCTCTCCACTTTGTCACATCCTTCTTGGTTTGTGGGTGCATGACAGCTGCTGGAATGGGGAAGTCATATATATCATAAGATAAAACAATGCGTGATTTCCGCTGTTAATCAATAATACTGAACGATACTTCATCTGAGGCACAGCAGTTACCCATTTAGCGACACATTTTATCTTCCAGCAAGGTTCTACTCCGTGTCACATCTCTAAATAGACTCATAGATTTTAAACAGAAAGAGGAATTTCGGTATTGAACTGGTAAATCAACTCTGCCAATCTCAATACAATCAAGAATTTGGTGTACCATCAAATCTAAATAAATCCGTTCAAGATCTGGTGCCCGCCAACAAAATTTAGCTTGTTGCCGCATTGAAGAGAGTATGGAAACAGTGTCAGAAACGATTAATGTAAATAGGTGGTAGAATCCATGTGAGAGAAAGGATTAAAGCATCGAATTCAGCAAAAAATGACGCATTCTAGTATTAATGTTGTTTCTTTTTGAAAGTGTTTTCCCCCCTTTAATTTGAATATTCTAATTTTTTGACTCAATGTAAATCTTCATCACTATAAACGTTTGGATTATTCTGTCTAAGATTATTTTTAATTGAGTATATTTGAGATGAAATTTACACTTTAATGTCTAAGAAAGGTAGCATGTTCATTTAAATGCCTAATTTGCACTTATATTTGGTTAGAATAAACTTTTTTCCAAAATGTGGGAAGTATTCTATTATTTAGAATTTGAGTTGTATTTCATCGATTAGCTGAAAATGAAACTGTTAAATTTTTTTTAAATAACTTTATAAATGTAATCATAAAGTGCAAATAATTTTAGGTACAAAGTACAAGCATGCTTAAAATTGAGTTTTTAAAATTTCATTTTAATAAAATATCTGAAGAATTCAAACATTTTGGATGGCCTCTCCCAAAATGATTGGCTAGATCTGCCACTAAGCTAGGGTGTATATATTGGTAAAGATTAAGAAAAATATAAAAGAGATGAATAGCAACGCACACACATGTACGTGCAGTTAGGTAATTTATTGAATTATGCTACAAATATGCCGCACTTGTGTTAAATTTATTTGAATATAAGATAATTAGGCATGAAGAAAAAAGTTCCAAAAAAAAAAAGCAATTTAGACTATATTTGGTCAATTAACGTCATGATGTCCGTGGATCCGCCCCTTTCAAAAAGAAAGCACTTATTTAATATTTCTCGTTTCTTATACTTTGCATAAATGCAGTCATTACATTCTTTTGATTTCTGTTATTAAATTACAGTTTCATCTTATGATTAAAAATTTTGCTTCACATTTCAGAGATTTTGAATGGAGATTACAAATAAGAATGCCTGTAATGATGACCATTCTTTACCATTCTTGTGGAGGAAGTTCTGCTGATGATTACGCTATTTCTAATTAAGTGGCGGTAAGTATTCCTTGGCTATAAACTATTCTTAGCTGCAAATAAAATATTAACTTTCATGCAATAAGTAAACAAAAATTAGCTTGTGGATGAAAAGACTTCTTATGTTTTGTTTGATGTCTTTTTAATAATAAGGTTGTTTTTTTTACTTAATTATCAAAAGTCCTTTGTAACCCTAAAGCGTGTGTCTCAGATTCTAGTTGCTATTTGTACCATTTAAATGTTTTTATGATGTTAGCAACTTCTTTTAGTTGTGTAACATCAATTTCTATTTGTACAGAACTTTTCTTTTGCATTTTCTTTACTTGGAAACCAGCCAAGGAAGCTGGGGTTCATAATAATCCCTACTTGCATTATGACATTCTGAGATCGGTAATATGATCTAGAACTAAAGTCTGTGGAAACAATCCTTTCTCACCCCCTTCGTCTGAACAATACCCTTGTTTTATAATGTCATAGTATTGCTTTTATCATAAGTAATAAAATATAACTTAGTAGTTGTTTGCTATCATGTGCAGAGAAAATAATTTTTGTCACTATAATGCACAGACTAAACGAATGTCAACGAACTATAATGTACAGTACAAATGAAAAAAAGGCTATCTTAATTAAAATAATTAAAAATATACCTAAAACACCTTCAAAAAAGTGTTACAAATATAACTTACATTTTTACCGCAATAGTAACCTTTTTTTAAAACTTTGCTTCTAGTGATCATATTATAAAGTATGTGAGTAAGCGTAATTAGTCCATTTGCAAGTCTATAAATCTTTTATGGTACGTTTTTGATCATATTAGTTTTTTAAATAGTATCTGGAAATCCCTGGAGCAAAGTTTAAACCGTATATGTTGATTAAATTAAAAACTAAATAATTCATTTTACTATTTTGAAATACATATTGTGTTCTTGAAAAGAATTTGCCAATAGTTCTGTCACTTGATTGTGAAAATACACATACTCTAGTTTGAAATGCAAGCAGTGTGTTCTATACTGACCCTCAGTGCACTGAGATACAGGCCCCTAAAAAATACACATTTTATCATATTTTGATGACAAAACTGCTCTTTTTTCTTAGCATTGAGCATTAACCATACATTTAATGAGCCTATTTAATAATTTATATATATCTCTACACAAATTGCTCATAAAAACTATGGTTGAACCGGTGCATGGAACCGAGATGCCTCAAACATGACACATTTTCACTTACTTCGTCAGTTTAGCCACCCTTGCCAGGGTCCACTGAAGGTCAGCCATAAAATTTGTGATATATTTCATTTCAGGCACTAAATATCATGGTGTAATCACAAAGATTACTTTTGCTGATGCTCCATGCGCAGAGATAATTGAATTATTAAAAAATGTCGATATGTGTGAGAAAAACCCTAAGTTAAGACCAACTTTCAGTGTTTTTGTAGGTCATAATTTTTTTTTTTTTGGAAGAAAAGAAATGTGTCTTCTAAAATCATTCAAAGAAACCACTAAAATTTTTTGCGAAATCAAAAATGGCATGATCTGACCTATCTGACTCTTATAAAAACTGGCTCTTAATATCAAAAAATATCCAAAAGACCCATCACAGCTTCCCAGTTTCGTTAACGTCACCAAAGATAGTATAAAATTGCGCTTTTAGAAATATCCGCTTAGGAGCCCCAAAACATATCCTTCCTAAAATTTGCCTAAAAAGATTTTAGTTCCAAAAAAATATTTCGATTCGGAATATTTTTGCGTTTCCCCTATCATTTTCAGATATAGTCAAAAAATCGGTTTTTGAAACAATAGGTGCCGAGAAATTACAGGAGAAAAGCTGAAAGATCCCCTACCATCACCAAAGAAAGCCTACATTTGCATTTTAAACTTCAATTTCGAAAACTTTCGATGGAAGACGATTGAATCTTCCTCCATCTAGCAACGTCAACAAAGATAACCCAAAATGGCGTGTTTAAAACTTCAGTTTTGAAAAATTTTTGGGAAGAGAACTGATCCTTCCTAAGCTATGGTCACAAAAAATAGCTTCAAATTGATTTCAATTTTGAAAGAATTTTAGGAAAATACTCTGAAATTACTTTTCCCTGAAGTCTTGAAAAAGTTCCTAAAACTGCAATAACATCAATTTCAAGAATTTCTCCATGCACCTTGAATATGCCCGACTCTTTTGTCCTTGCAATCAAACACAACCAAACATTAACTAAAACTTTTTTTACTCCAATTTCGATAATTTTCTGGGCGCAATCCCTCCTTCCCTGACCCCCTGCCTCCCCCCTCCTGCATTCTTCTTCTGATGTCACCGAAGACAGGCTATAAAATACGTGACTAGTAAATTTTGGTATTTATTACTTTCTTCGAAGATGTAAATTGTACCTAAGGAGTTTCTTACTATTTAACTTCTCTTCCTTTTTATAAGTTCATCATTCTTCAGTTTTTTTTTTTTTTAATTAGAACTTGATATAGAAATTTGAAGAAAGATTAATGTGGATGTTGAATATTAGTCAAAATATGAAAATTACTTTTGAGGGGCGGCACATTTGGTCTTCGCACGTGGGCAGCTGACACCCTAGGATCGGCCCTGTTGAAGAATCACAGTAACACTACCAAACAGAGATATCCAACCTCGCCTAGCTTTTAAATGGTGTACAATAGTTCACTTTGGAACCCCAAATTATCTAACTACTACATTGAAATTATCTAATCTAATTCACACCTCATTTTTCAGATTTTACAAGACTATCATTGCTTGGATGTTATATTTCAAATACAATTTTTCTTGATCCATTCTTTCGAGCCGATTTCTCCCCATTTTCCAAATTTAATACACAATTGGAATTCAGAAGTTATTGAAGAGAAAATATAAGAATGAACTGAAAATAGAAATTATAAACAAAATTGAAGGCAAATTGCATGGAGTCACATTTGCCCCACAATATAGGGTGCACTTCAAGGGTGCCCATATGGGGAGGGGGGTCTTTTTTCTTTGCGAATGCATTTCTTCTCCAGCAATTAAGGAATAAATTATTAAAAATGTCAAATTTTAATAACTTTAATCTGTAGTGAAATCTGTTTCAATGGGGAAAATATCCTGCTAAACCATGGAGAGGATATCTGGGGCACCCCCCTCCCTCTTAAAATTTTGCATATGGACGCCCTTGGTGCACTTACCCCATCTTACTTTAAATAAAGGGAAAGTGCAACCCTTCTTATAAACAAAGTCTGGTTAAAGTAATTAACTAAAACATGTCATGTATGTTAGTATGTAGTAACTTGTTGCTAAAAAAATACAACGTACACTTGCGGACTTCAGCTGTTTGATATGACAACAAAGTAAACCAAACTAACTTTATCAATCTTTGCATTGGAGTATTTAAGTTATCACTGATTGTGTTTTATCTATGAGAAACCAGTGCGAATCTCTACTTTTAGGATTTATCACCAGACATTCTCCCAACATGTTCAATGCATGGCAGAAGTCTCTTCAGGCAACATTCCCCAAATTCTCAGGCGACGCACTTACCTGAACTCACCTCACATAAGTTTTTTTTTTTTTTTTTTTAACTAATTTTAAGTAACTGGACTGTTAATTTTTCCACTGCCTTTAATTTTCAATCCTAATCTTGATTTTTTTTTTCAGTTGGGTATTGACTATTTATGATTAACTGTAATGTAGTTTAAGATAGGTACTGCTTGCTATGTTGTTATTTATATTATATTATTATTACTATTATATTGTACAGATTGTATTACTGTAGATTTTAAGAGGGAGAAAGGGTCAAAAGATATCAAACCCCAGGCAGCAGTTATGTTTGCCATGCCATTACATGCAAACTTTTGTACACATTCAACTTTTTTTGATAATGTACATCTGGAATGCAAACTTATTTATTTTTATTTATTTATTTTCAGCTGTTAATTTAAAACTGACTTGGAAAAAAAGAAAAAAAGTGATGTAGATGCCAGCTATTAAAGAAAACTATTCTGTAGTTATGATTGACTCTATTTGTACCTTTGACTCTTATTTGTAGTAAAAAATTTTGAACTAAAATTTTTAATGCAAATAAATTTGTTTAATTTTTCTAATTCAGTCTATGTTTATTTCTTTTAAGTCTTACGTTTAAAAAAAAAAAAAAAATTTCATTCATTTGTGTTAACTACTTATAAAATATGATTTTAATGCTCTATGTATGTTTTCTTTTTTTTTTTTTTTTTTTTTGTATGGTGTACGTTTGTAGTAGTTTGGTGGTAATTTAGTTTTAGATCATGAAATGGCGCCATCCTGAAAAGAAAATCTTCACAAAGCTGTAAAAGACTTGAATATATTTGTAGTTCAAAATTGTCATTTATTACATTTAAGTCAATTGTTGCATTATATCTTGAGCACTTTCATTTGCACACAAGCATAAATGTCAAAAATTTAGTTACTATTATGGAAAACAAAAAAACTCGTGTACAAATTGAAATCTTTGATGAAGAATTCAACTTTTATGTAACTAGATTAGAATCAGCTGAATAAATAAGATACATATATATTTACACTTGAGTGTTCACATTAAATAAATATTCAATATAAAACATAAATTTGAATCATTTCATTCTGTTTTTGATATTTTCTCACAAAATAGTTTCTCTAAAAATGTAGTTTTGGACACTTTCGTACAGTTTTATACACAAGGGTTTTGGACAGGGCATAGTGTTCAAAACTGCCAACCCTGCTGTTGTGTTGCTACAGTGGAAATTTAAGTTCAAAATGTATGATTTTTTTCCTTGTTGTCAAATCTATCGCTTCTAAGTTAACTTTAAATTATGGACAATTTTGATTGTTATTTTCCTTCCTTTCTGCAGGTAAGTGTTCTCAAAACATATCTCTCCAATACCCTAAAAGACGATGAAATGTAAATTGCAGTACATAATTTATTTATGAAGCATATAATACTTTTTTTTTTTGATCCCACTATCTTATTAACAGTAAACTGACAAATCTTAAGATATTTTATACTATATCTAATAATTATTCTTACATTTTTTGTTTTTGCTATTTTATATTTCTGTTGCTATGATTACTAATAATAGAAAATTTATGAGTACAAACTTAAAATATTGAGCTATCATATGAAATAATATGTATAGAATGATATAAAGCAAAAGAGTAATCATAACCAATGATGTGGATCATGTAAACACCCAGTAGGTAGGTAAATATTTTTGGGATATTTACCCGAGGCCTGGATAAATACTCAAATTGGACAATTTCAAAAAAAAAAGTAATAGGTGAATAATTGATAAATTTTTATCCAAAAACGAAATAAAATGTAAAATTTAAATTAATATATACTTTTAGGCAGTTTATACTACAGTGAAATCCCGTTACAATGAACTTCAAGAGACCACAAATTGTTTGAAATGCAAACTTATTTTTTTGTTTTTTACTTTTCAGTTGTTAATTGGAAACTGACTTGAAGAAAGGGAAAAGAAATGTGATAAAGATGACAGCTATTAAAAATTTACTTTGTACTTTTGATTGTTGCTCACTTTTAACTCTTAATTGTTGTAAAAAATTGAACAAAAATTATTGTTGCAAATAAATTTTACTTATTTTTTTCTATATTCTTGTCTATATTTCTTTCTTTTTGAGTCTCCAAAACAACGTTTTTCTTCATGTGAAGTACATATATAATATAATTTCAATGCTCCATATATGTTTTTCTTTGTACGCTTTTTTTTTTCAACAGACAATATCTTTTGACATTTTATATTATACCTAATACCAATTCTTGTATTTGTAATTGTTGCAAATTATTTTCTATTTGGATTGGTATGATCATTAATAAACACATTAGTGAGTAAGAATTTAAAATATTGAGCTATCATATGAAGAAACATTCAAAGAATAATGTAATGCAAAAAAGTAATCATAACTCTGTCCACAAATAAACTTTTCTGTGTTCCAATCTTAAAGATATCATTAAATATTTGGTTCTCAGAAGAATTGAGAAATGATAAAATGCATTTGATGATTTAAGTTTTAAAAAATAGTTATCACTCGAGTTCAACTGTCGAAAAATGTATTATGAAACATACAAAGCTATTTTAAAGTTCAAAATGTATTTTACTGCAAGTAAGAATCCTATATGCAAAATAACATAAGAATTTTGCTTTTTCTTTTCTTCAACAAAATTACTGAATTAAAAGTACAAAAAGATAATTCATTATTTTTCATAATGTCGATGAAATGAAATAAGAAAAGAAAAATGTTCAGAATTTCTTATTGTCACAAAGGTCTAAAGCAACGGTGATTAACGTATGGCTTTTTGGGCCTCATCCAGCATGCAAACTAATCCACGAAAGCCACCCTATCCATTTAACCACCACCATCAAGTAAATTCCATAACCATGTTTAAAAAAAAGGGATAGGGGTTTCTTTGTAAGGAGATTAAATTGTAGAAGGGATGGGGGGCAATGTGTGATAGGATCTTGTGCAACTGGAGGTGCCATTGAAAGCATTGCTCTCTATAGCATGCTTCGTTATGAGCTTTTCCAGGGGAAGGGAGGGGGCAAATAGTGTCACTGCAGTGAAATTATACCACACCAATTCCAAATTGGGTAGTGGTGTGGTGGGGACCAAAACCACACCAATTTACATTTTATAAATACAAAGGGTTGGCACAAAAGTCATGGCAACTATTTTTTTTTCTTGAAGATACCAGCCCGGTTGGAAAATGATATATACAGACAAAAGGACAAGGTGTTAGCTACATGTGTGGACATTAGGGTGTTTATAAAAAAAACTTCTTTTCAGCTAGAGTCCAGGACACCCCCTATTTTTCTTTAGACTTACTAATAGTATTACGCTGTAAAAATTTTAGCTTCTTACTCAAATTTTAAGAGGGTGCTCAGTGGAGCTATTAATTTAACATTAGCCATAGCATAGAAAAAGAAAAATTTAGAAACATTTATTCTCCCCAGCTGTTTTTCTTTTTTGTAAATGTTTTATTGCAATGTATGCATGTTACTAGTGTATATTATAATGTGTAGCATTGTTTTTTTCAGTTAAATATATTTTTTTTAGCCTCTTTCCTCATACTTACGAAGTTTGGGGGCGGGGGTTGAGAACCCTCTTTCAGTTGAAATAGGAAGCTAAAATTCTGCCAGTATATTACTATTTATAAGTCTAAAAATATTGTGGAGTATCCTGGTATCTAGGAAAAACTTTTTTTTTTTATACATGTATTTTTGAACCAGCTTAGTGGACAATGAATAGTAACGCTAATCAGTGGTGTTCCCATTGAGTATATTCCATGTACGCCATATACTCTTAAATATTTATTAGACATATAGGGTATACACTCAAGTTTTAAAAATTTGCATATTATGTTATATTATGTATATGATTGCATACACATATTGTGCATAAAATTACTGGGAGTATACCCTCAGAAAAACTAACGGGAACATCACTGACACTAATTTATTATGGTAGAATACAGGGAAATATGGCCTTCACGGGGCACAAAAATAACTCAGCACGCATAAAGTTAACATGACAAACCTGGACCGAAAAACCCTCATTTTACTCCCCTACTATTGTAACCACACTCTACCAACGATGTGGGGTGCGCTGAATACCATCAGCCTCAGTATTTGGTGCCATGAGGGAATCTGGTCACCCGTTGGCGCATAGCATTAACAATGTCCTCTCTTATTGCAAACCGCCTACTACATATTGGTTTTTTAATCTTGCGAATGATATCTAAGTCACAGGGAGAAAAGTCGAGAGTACGGTGGGTGCTCTAATTCTTCCCATCCCCGACGTCGGAGTAGCTGCAGTCCACACTCTGTTTTATGTGGTCTTGCACACGATTCACCAACTGACTGATTTCTCAGCCCTCGTTGCGCTACCAGGAGCGGATCTAGTTGGGGGCCATGGCCCCTCCCAATGCCTTGTGATTGCAGGAGTTCTTTAAGGAAAAAAATATTATGAGAAGATAACAAAATTTAACACATGTATTTTACTGAAAAAGAAGTATAGGCCTTAATTGGGAGATAAATTATATCCCTATCCTCAAAACAAAACTTTTGTTTCCAAAATGTTTAATTAACTACAGACACTTGGACGATCTCTAAATGCTGCGGTTCTCAGAGTATACTTATTGTTCACAAGACCAAAGAGAGCCTAAATTTTCGTTTTTATGGCTTTAATTTCGAAACTAGGAAGAGAACCCCCTTTCCCGTGCCCTTTCACAAATGCCTTGATATGTAGCAAAAAATTGCATTTTAAGTCTTTTATTTGGAAAAAATTGACAACGGAAACTAGCTTATCCAGCCCTTATCACTTAACTTACTTAAACAACTTAAATGAATTTTTTTGGGACTTCAACTACAAACGAGTTTTGATAGGACCCCCTCCCTCCTTAGTTTATATCGTGATGATAGCTTTAAAAGGAGGTTTTTTGGAGGAGCTCACGAATCTTCCATCCCTTTCTAAAATATGTATAAATATAGTTAAAAATCGAGTTTTTAAAGCCTCAAAGGCAAAATATTTCCAGGAAGGAAGGATTCTAAGCACCTTCACACTTCTTTTAATGTAAGCAAACATTACCTAAAGGTACATTTTTAGGCTGGACAACTGAAGAGCTAGAAGAGCACCCCTCCTCTTCTAACTTCTCAATGTATAATGACAGAATATTTTGGTTTCTAAGCTTTATTTTCAAAAAGTACTTTCTCCGTACATCATCAAAAACATACAAAATGTGCTTTTAGTTTCCTGATTTTCAGAAATTACTGGTAAATTTAAATTTTGAAACATTTTCGAGGGAGATTCCTAAATCTACCCCCTCAGTTAATGCCTCGATACCCCGAAAATTGAGTTTTTAAAACTTTATTTTAATAAAATTTCTGGGGAGTTATCAGGGCCCAATTTCTCAATGGGCAGAGTAGGCAGCTGCCTAAGGGCGGCAAACTTGCTATTAAAATACACATTTTTTGAATTAAATTGTTAGTCTTGAAAGTAAAATATTAGCATTCTTTCTTTTTTCCACAGAGACAATTTTTCTTATAATTTAATAATGATTACTTAACATATCTTATGAAAGTCAAATGTTTTTCAATCATGGTATTTGCCGAATCGTCAGCAAAATTTGCCGAATAAAAATTTTTTTGGGAGATCACTGTGATCATTTCATCGGGACGCCTCAGAATGTGAAACGTCATCATTTCTTCATAAGTTTGACAGTTTGAATCTGGGGAACACTTTTTTACGTTTTTTTTGAGTCAAGGATATTTTGCTTCTTAAAGGGAGTTAGGGGGCGAAGATTTCAAATTTGCCTTGGGCCGGCAGGGAGCTAAATTCGGCCCTAGGAAGTTCAAAAATTTCGGATGGTCCCTCCCAAAACTGTGCGCTACTATATACCAGCTACAACTCAGTGATTAGCTCCTGTTCTGCATATATTCTATCTTTCATGCGATACACATACGATTATAATCCGTTCATTTATCTACAAGAAAACAAAATAGTTGTTATGACCCGTACCAACACTGGTGCATCAATTTCTCAAATCCAGGAGGGCAGTTGGCTCCCCTGTCTAAATGATGGACTTGGTGGCAATGTCGGTGAAACATCGGCCGATGTTGCAATATCTTCCAGACGTTTTTCAGTAGTCCTGATATAATCAGCCCTTGAGCAGCCGTCTTTGGACGAGATACGAACAATTAACTTTACAATCTAGATGCATCTTTTTGTTTTGAAAACAGAGTTCTGGTTTATTGGTCCTCGTCCTGCCCCTCTTCTTAGAGTGTACCTAGAGTCCTATAAGAAAAGGTAGTTTTCATACAGTGGCGCTAAATGAACCAAAAGGCACAGTTGTGTCGTTGCTCCCTTTGACTTTAAAGTCAAAACAAGTAAAGACTGCATAAGGTTCTGAGGAAGAGCTCCTGAAACCTACCGTCCGCCCCTCATCATCTATACAAATAGCCTAATGCAGTTTTAGGTCTTCCACTTCGAAAATTTTCGTTTGAGGAGAGCTAGGAACTCTAGGGACAGCCTCCGAACACTGACTTTCTTCTGATATCATTAAAGATCAACTAAAACACACTTTTTTACATCAATTTTAAAAGGATTTCGGTTGAGGCTTGAGGACCGGGTCCTCAGTCTAGGAAGATTGGGCCCGCACATTGGGCGCCGTCGATTGGCCTCCGGGAACATTGGGGGCCGAGAACTTTGGGCGCCGAGCATTTTGGGCGCCGTTAACTTTGGGCACAAGAACATTGGGCGCCGAGCATGTTGTGCCCAATGTTTTCCCGGCATGCGCCCAATGTCTGCGGCGCCCCATCTTCCCATTTCGGCATTCAATGGAGTGGTACGGTGTCCATCCCCACAAAAACGATACCCTCCCCCTCCATAAGAAAAGAAAAGAGACCCCACAAATCATCAGGGGTCATCACGACGGTTTAGCATGATCAAAACTCCTGCTAAGTTGTCGTTTCATGAAAATTTCAATGGTACGATCTGCGCTACAACCCCAGCAACTCTCTCGTGGGCACACCTGACATGGTTAACTATCTGAAAAGGCATAAACAATTGCTTGTATAGTATGGTTCTGATAAAAAGATGTATGACCTTGAGAGAATTCATTTCAGTGTGGGCAAAAGAAGATAGGGATACTCGAGGGGGAGCAGGAGTCCTGACGCAGACTGCGGCATTGATATATTTCAGGAGGGGGAATAGTTTTAGAAGTTTTTGATTTTTTTTTTGTCTTATTTATGGGGATGCTGTGTCATTTGAAGGGAGGATTTGATTAGGCGGAATAGTTTTTCAGGGTTCCTGATATCATTTTGAGGGGGTTGTGACTGGAGGATAAACGAAGCGTTAAGGGTTACTACTCTGCCTATCCTCCCAAGAACGAGATCCCCGAATGTGAGATCAAAAATCCTCTCTCTAAAATACCCGCCACCCTATTAAAATTGCAATGGTACAGTCTACGTCATGAACCCTATACCCCTTGTAAGCTTCCCCAACATATATTTGTCTGAAAAAGCTTAATCGAGCAATCGTAAGTATGGCTCTGATAAAAAGAGATTTGACCTTGAGAGAGTTAATTTCCATTTCGAAAGAAAGAAAATAGTATTGTTAATTTCTTTCACTACTAAAGCCAACCGCAACAGTAGGTTAGCTTTAGAAATGATTTTTTTAGGAATTGAGGATTATATGGATTATATTGGGAACCTCACTGTAAATGATAGCATTCTTAAACTCATCTTTAATTTCGAAAAAAGAAAAAATCAGAGGGAACTTCAAACCTACTGCACCCTCTTTCCTCTATTGATAACAAAGCCTATGAAAAGTTGCTTCTTTATAACTTCTGTATGAAAAAAATCTCGAGGAAAACCTACCCTTAAAGTATTCTACAATTGCAGGGGTTGTGCGTCATTGCGTCAAGGTTTCGATTTTGAAATTTTTCCGATGGAGACCACCGAACCCATTCCTTATCTGGCAGTTTGTCACTAAAAATAGCCTACAATTTCGTTTCTCAGAATTCAGTGAAAATTTTCTGAAGAGGACTTCCGAATATTCCTCTCATCATCACCGAATAGTGCTTTTAAAGCATCAATTTCAGAAAACTTGTAGGAGGAGCCTCCAGAGTCCTCTAAGTCAAATTAAAACGTCTTCAGATTTAAAAAAAAAAAAATCAAAAATCGAAATTTATATAAATCAATTTAGAAAAGTTCTCTGAGGTAAGCTCTGCACTCCTTAACCCTCACATCACAAAAATTGCGTCTTTATACCACTAAAATCGTGTCCCCCTCCTAAATATATCTATGTATAATGTATATATACTTGTGTGTCTGTGCATCAAATAAAACGTTACCATTGGGTTAATAGAAAGGTAAGCGATTACGACCGTCTAGGCCCGGATCTGCGTGCCCGCTGACCCCACAGTGCGGAGGGGGGGGGGCACGTCCTTAAGGGGCCCTACGCAGAAGAAATGGGAGGGGAAAAAAAGCATTAAAGGCTTGTTTCAAATATACACTGCCTTGTGGGGGTCCTACATATTTTGCTGCAGAGGGGGGGGGGCAAAATTTAGGGTTTAAAAGAGTCAAAGAAATTTAAATTATTCCTTAAAATTTAAGGAAAGGTCGTCATGAAAG
Organism: Uloborus diversus; assembly: GCF_026930045.1. NCBI lineage: Eukaryota > Metazoa > Arthropoda > Arachnida > Araneae > Uloboridae > Uloborus > Uloborus diversus. Next base: position 39,860,695 of record NC_072737.1, read on the forward strand.
AAGTATCAGCAAAGTTAACTAAAAAACGCTATTTATTAGCTTTACACAGAAACACAAAGAGTCAGACCTTGGCTAAATTAGGGAGCTAACCACCTCCCCCCTCAAAAAAAAATAAAAAATAAATAAATAAAAAAAAATAAATAAAAAAGAGGTAAACTCTCAACTGAACAGTTTGCGCCTAGTCCCTCCCCCCCCCCCTTTCGATACGAGGTCACCCCGCATATACAATCACTTTTTTAATGTTTCATATATTGAATAGAAATTCCATTCTACATTTTCGGATATATAGTCAGGTCTTAAATACCGTAAACTTTTATAGTCATTTTTGTCTCACTTTGTTTGGGTGATTTCAGCTTAACTTTTCCTAGTTCAAAATAAACCGTCGATAGAAAATGATAGTGTTGATCGATTCACGTATTTGAAGAAAGAAGAATTTGCTTAATAAGTGTGCGTTTTATACTCTTCTCATGCCATTTGATAAAAAATAAATTCGAGTTTTGAATTGGACAGGCGAGTGTCCAGGATTTCATTAAGGGAGGGCTTTTGGTTTCAATGTTTTTTCATTCTTGCTTGCATTGTCAGGAAAACACAACAGTGCCAAATAATTCATTTCTTTACTATTCCCAATGAGGGGCGTAGCGGTGGGAGGGGATATAAGTCAGGACCGTTATACTGTATACATGTCAGAACCCTTATGAAATTCACCTTCTAGAAGATAAATTCTGGTTGCGCTAGTAACCTCAGTATTTACTCATTCTACTGCTTGTTTAGATTTCAAACCTGTTTACTGTGCACTAAATTTCAATAAGTACTAATATATTTCTAAAAAATCTTTTATGACACATGTTTTCAGGTATTCTAAAATAATGCTTAATAAACTAAATAGTAAAAGGTTAGTTGCAGATGCAAATTATTTACATTACCCAAGCACAATTACTATGCATATTCATTCATAGCAGCAACTCTTCCCTTTTTGTGAACGGCCTAAGTCATCATAGCCTTTTTATAAAAAGCAATATTAAAAATGACTTGTGTTGACAGCCCATTCAGTGGTTCCTCCATCACTGCTTTTAAGAGAATGATTTTAGTCAATAAAAAGAGGACACTCCTAAATTGCCAGGAAACTTCCCAGAGAATTTTTTTTCCTAACTGCTGAATCCTAACTTCAACATTAAAAGTTAACTAAAAGTCAAATATGAACTTTTCTTCATTTGACTTTCTATTATTTTTTTCACACTGGGAGGGATTTAATTCCTAAATCCCCCCCTTGGACACAGCCCTGGAATTGAAAGGAGGAAAACCACACTGTGGCCATCCGTCTCGGATTTTAAGGCTTGTCCTGTATTTTGTAGAGGTCATTCAATAAATTATGACGTTAAAATTTAGTTGTCTAGTTCTTTAAATGAAGAGTTAGTTTCAAGCCAACCCCCCTCCCCGGCCAAGGTTTTTTTTATACCAATTGCCTCTGGACATTGACACAAGATAGTGAATCGGGGATACACAAGCATCATCAAGGTTCGACTGTATACAAATACTATAGAATTATAACTGTCCGAGTCCGTCGGGCCCGAACTCGGATAATTGGACAGGCAATTAAAGGATGTCCCTGACTGAAATGAAATTAAAGATATTTTTTAAAATGACTCAAGTTTTTTGAAGAGAGCAAATGTCTGTTTTTGTAAAATTTAGTAAAAAGTTATTATCGTATTGTCATGTGTGTTCAAGCTTAGGATTAGGATTGTAGCTGTTAATGCTGATACAACATATTCTGAATTGCAGAATAAAATGGAAAAAAAAAAGAGCAGAAAAACTAAAACTTTCTAGTTTTTTGCTACAAAAAAAGATGATTATGAAATCTTTTAAAATTCAGTGAACTCCAATCATCCGAATCAATTGGAACCGGACCCCATTCAAATAATTAATTTTCTTCAAAAAACAGGTTCTCTTTCAATTAATTACTGAAGGTATGCATTAAATAAGGGGGAAAACTTATTTTCAAAGAAGAGCTTTTCATTGATGAATGTACTTTTAGGGCTATACATTAGCAGAGTGGCCAGAGGTTGCAAAAATAGTTTGCTTCATATATATAGTTATATTTACCAAGATGTTACTTTATGTTTTTTACCTCAGAATATTCAATGCATCATTGAAACAGGAATCCAAATGTTAAGCTAGTTCTCTTAGTAAAAAGCTTTGAAAGCAGAATAAAGGGGAGAGTAAAAATGAATAAAATAACTCACTGGCTTTGGTTTAAAGGTTAGGGCCCCCCCCCCCCCCCACCTTTAGAAGGTGGATGTAGGCCTGCATTACTGGATGTAACTAAAAACAAACTTTATCTTTCAGTTAATTTTCATTAGTGAAACAATGTCAAATTGGCTATGCTATCAGGACAATAAAAAATTGAAGAGAAACAAACTGTAACTAGTATGTGTCATTATAAACTAGTATGTTTCATTATAAACTAGTATGTTGTGGCTATCACGAAACTTTCTTCTATATCTTTCTTATAATTCTGATCTCTCACCACTCTTGACGAGGAAGCAATATTCCGAACAATAACAAAATTACACATGCAAAAACTTGACAACCATCCCAATGTCTGAATTATCGCAAAATCAAAGCAAAGAGTGAAAATTGAAGGTTATTTTAAAAGACTTGCTTGAATTAATTACAAATATTTTATTTGTTAACAAACATGAGATGGCAACAGTTAAAAGTTTCAAATCATTTTGAGATATTTCCAATCATTTCCATACAATTAAAATCACAAGAAATACGCAGACGACAGTTTATTACGATTTATCTTTCTCATTGTTGCATTCATAAAGCTATTTTTATTCGCAAAAAAAAAAAAAAAAAATCAAAAAAATCAGCACCTCTTGGAGCGATTGGCGTGAAAATTGAACCAATGCCTGTTTCATATGAATTCACATTTATTCCGAATTTCATGCAGAACGTAACATTACGTCTTGAGATATGGCACTCACAATGGAAAAAAAGAATGTTCGATTACCCCACCCCCTTTTCAGTTGTTGACACCAAAATAAAATCAGCTCTTATACCTTCTAAGGGCTACCTGTCAATAAATTTTTGTTTGATTCCATTCATTATTTCTTGAGATACAGCAGTCACAATTGAAGACAAACGTTCTATAGCTCAACCCCCGTTTGAGATATCGACACCAAAATTGAATCAGCACCTGCTCCTGTTAGGGGCAACATAAGGCCCAATATTTGTTTGATTACGCCCGTTACTTCTTGGGTAATAGCAGGCACGCATAACTCAAGAAACGTCCCATTGCTCCACCCCCCTTGGAGGAATTCACGCCAAAAACCAATGGGCAGAAGTTCACATTGAGGCACATATGTGTACCAAATTTTGTTTGATTTCATGTGGTAGTTTTTGCTGTAGAGCGGTCACAAAAAACTGGTCACGCACGTACGTGACACACACACACTACTCAGCACACCTCAAAACGTTCAAATCCATCAAAATTTGAACGAATTCAATACTTTTTTCTATATATTAGATATAGAAGAAAGTAAAAATAGTTTAACCTATATTAAAGTACAGGTAACTTGAATAATTAAAATATCCTAAAATTTTCTACTTTTGATTTTCCAAAATTGCAAAGAAAAATAATAATAATATTCTTCATGTACAAGTATATTTGGAGTTCTCGATTGAGAATTATTAAAATTGTTTTAATAATATTCTGATTTAGGTCTTAATTGTATTGTGAACAAAATTATACATATATTTTTATTTTTTAAGAGAGGACTAAAATGTAAATTTTTCCATAACCATCTCTCTTCATTACAACCTTAAAATTTCATGATAGACGTTGTTCACTGTCGCACTTTATTCTGACTGAATAATAAATAGCCAATTTATCTGCTTCAAAATGATTGATTTAACAAATAAAGTACAAATTTGATAATTCATTAACAGCAGTTTTCATAACTTCAGACTTTCAGCTGTATATTTTCATTATTTATTTACATATTTAACTCTTTGCACTATACATCTTTTTTTCTTGCTGAATTTTCATTTCCAAAATTTGAATGGAATAAGTTAATTCCCTGGTATCAAATAAAATTGAATATCCTCTCAGATACGGCAATATATCACATAATGCATAGGGATCAAAATTATTTCTGATGTAGAAGTAGAAACTTTCTAAAATTACATGGAGATGTTTACTTTAAAGTTAAAAATATAGACATAATCCAAACAAAGTTTTGTGAATAAGAGTTTTATATGCATTTTGCAGGTACATTCATAGTCCATGATTTCAATACATCTTTTTTATAACAATAAACATTCAAAAGTAGTTGATATAAGAATACATAAAATAAATCTCACAAGATTCTCAAGTTAAAGTACATTTTAGAATCTTAATACACTGAGTAATTGAATTATCATTCCACTCGAAAAGCCTAGCGCACCACATTGCTAATATTAGACAAAACCGAGCAACACATCACTCAGGATTAGTAGCAAAGTGAAATAGTCTGTTCAAATCTTCAATTTTTGAGGAGATATCCAGATAGAGCACAAGCATCTTCAAAACATACTGGTAACATCAACTGTTGGAGGGGTAGGGGTCCAGGAGCAGTACTTTTCAAAGAACTAAAACCTACAAAATATAGAATAAGTACAGTTAGTACAAATAAACAATCTCGGGGGAAAAAAAGGAAAAGTTCTAGGATAGTTCTTTAGAATTTATAAGCACATGCATTTTCAAAATATGTAACTGTATGACCAATAAATGCATTATATCATTTAATGTTTTTCCAGACTAAAAATCGGAAAAGAAAAGATTAAAATAGAATTACTACAGGAGCATATGAAAACAATACAATTGTTTGTATAAATATTTCAAAACAAATAAACAGATTGCATGGGCCCAGCAGTGTCACCATAATCAATTTTGTTTCAACTTATAGCATCTAACAAAGTTTCCACAGATTGTATAGCTGCAGAATAATAAATTATATATTTATGATTTAATACATCTTTTTCACCAATACAAATATAACTGTTTTCAACAATATGTTTACATGCCAGAAACCGGAAGCAAGGCCCACATAGTATCCCTTCGACACCAGTCTTCATTTCTTCATCAAGATTTTTTTCCCTGGCTTGTTTATCACTCAATTTGATATAACAGTTACCCCTTGTTATATCGTGCTTTTCGGTGGACAAAGAAATAGCACGTATTATCCGAAAGCGCGAAGTAACCAAGGTTATTAAAAATAGTCATCCATCCAACACATACATGTAAATTAGCATTCACTCTTTTTGACATGATTTTCGAAAGGTTTCGATATGTTTCAAGAATTTACTATTGCACGTATTGAAACTTATACAAGATTCAAATTTAAGTAAATTTTCAGCGTCAATATGAAATGGTGATCTTCATCAAGAGTGAGCATTCCAATACCCTCTTATTCCCAAGGGACTTTCTAATCCCTTCGATTTGCAGTAGAAAGGATGTGAAAAGTAAAAGTAACCAGATTGTTTAGAGAACTCTTTTGCCCGTCCAGAGCATTCTTCCTTTCTTTGATGCAAATCTTGATTTGTGGAACCAAGCACAAATCTTTTCTGTGCTAACAGGCAGTCAGAGAGGGTGTATGTTCTCTTCTACTTAGACCAGTATGACACCTGCCTGCTCTCTCAATCATTGTAAAGGTCTTGGTATCAATACAAAAGAAAACGTGAAGTAGTTTCCAAGCTATATCTTAAAATGAAATATACTGCATGTATGTACATTTGGATAACAAGAGTTGCCACTGCTTTTCCAGCGAATTCAGAAGTTATTAAATACAAACAAAAAACCTGACTGCGTAAAAACCAAAAAAACTAAAAAGAAAAATGTATAAGCCCAGTAGTTTAGAATGTTATTAAGTACTACTGAATAACTACACCATTGAAATAGTCTTATAACCGTACACAGGTAAGACAAATCATAAATTCAAAAGCAGAAGAGAAGGATCAACAGTGGGGGCCCATTCCTTTCTGATTCAAGGAACCCCGTAAAATTTGAATGGGCTCCGACTGTTGATCCTTCTCTTCTGCTTTTGAATTTATGATTAGTCTTATCTGTGTACAATTATAAAACTATTTCAATGGTGTAATTATCAGAAGTACTTAATAACATTCTTAACTACTGGTCTTATACATTTTTCTTTTTAGGTTTTTACGCAGTAGGGTTTTTTTTTTTTAAATATTTCTTTGTTATTTTACACTTTTTAGTTAATTTTCATTGACTTAGATGATTATAAGAGGATACACTTCTCAATCTTGTCATTTTATTGAGAGAGTTTGTATCTTGAGGTTTATTAAGTAACTTGCGGTGGTCTAAACTACTGATAATTAGTCCCTCTAGGCAGGGCGCGATTAAAATATTGAGGGGTCCTAGGCCAAATACTTTTTTGGGGGCCCCTGTATTCAAACTTTATAGCATTAGCAGTCGGCTGAATAAATTTTAGCAAGACTAAAGTAATTTCAGACATTTAGGGGCCCCTAAATATCGGGAGCCCTAAGCCCGGGCCTAGTTGGCCTATTCAGCAATCAAGTCCTGCTTCTAGGGGCCTAACTCGGCTTAAAGCTACATGTGCATGACCTTCAGCAAAAACAGCCTGTATAACTCATGCTGACGCGAGCTAGGAAACGTCGTCAGTCAAATTTATCTCTCAAAACTAAAAAAGGTAGACAAAAAAGTACATAACGCAAAACTCAGTCTCCTGAATCACGACAAAAACAAATGCAACATGTTAGAGATGAAAATTGAATTAGTAGACTTTCCTTCTTTTGGTGCTTATTGCACAGGTTTATTTTGATGAGGACTACAATCTGAGTGTCTTGCCGCCCTTACGCACGATATATTTTTTATTTCAGTAGATTATATATAAACAACACATGAAAGAATTTACATCAGAAAGAGGGGGAAGTACACGTGGAGCAAGGGCGGGAGTTGAACCCACCGCCTCAAGTGTGAGAAAAGCCCGATCGGTAGAGTGTCGGATTCGGGGCCGGAGGGTCCTGAGTTCAAACTTCGATGGTCGAAGACCCACCGTCGTCATTAAAGGGGACTGGGCGACGTTAAATATGCTCGTGGTCTCAATGTCCTCCAAGTGAAACGATACCTCTGGGGGTAGCTATTAGCTCCTGGACTAGTTCTAAATTCTCATTAACTGTTTGATCCGGTGATGGTGCTGCCATCTATCGGTATAAAAAATAATGGAAGCAAGGCACTTAGTATGCAGTCCTCGACATAAATACAGTTGTGACTCGGAATCGGAAGTGTGAGAAAGAATCGCTTAGACCACTCGGCCACTGAGGCGGGACCGCCGCGAATCTTAAGAGAGAAGGGAGGAAAACATGGACATGGGAACCGGTTCGCTTAACTAGATGGATGTCCATGTGGTAGAAAAAAGATTCCTTTTCAACCAACGATCGTCCGCCATTTTGTGGGCAAGTACTTCCCACTGCACATCCAATAAGCTTACTATGGGTTCGTTTTCCGCAATTTTTGCGGGGATTTTCCATTTTAAAGTACCACTTCAAATGGAACATCTTATTTTTTGAAGAAAAAAAAAGTCTTAAAATAATTTTCTATTGGAAATTCACTATTGGAGGTAATTTCAAAACAGAAAAGAGATTTCGCATCTTCCTAATTTGTAACTCATGTTTAATTCGGCTATTTGAAACATTAAAGTACATACCTTTCTCGTCGACGAAAAACTAATTTAGGGTTTTATGGATTCCGGGTAAGTCAGTTTGAATCTCTAGAGGCCATTCATTGATTACATAAGGATGATTTTGGCAACTTGCTTACCCTTACATGGGGGGGGGGGGGGGGTCGAAAGATTTTTCACCCCCTCCTTATCTTATGTAAAATTCCATTTCGATTTTCAAAATAATAAAATAACAAATCTTACATCGCTGGAATCGTTATTTTTTTAAAAAAAACCTTTAAGTGTAAAAAAATATTTACTAAAAGGATTCTAGAATGAATGTTTTTTCGATAAATATTTTTTGTATATAATAAAATACTAATTAAAAATAAGACATGCAATACACAGTGCGATACTTTTATTATATTTTACACTATTCATTCTATGAAAAACAAGTAAAAACAGCTCATCCTTATACGTTTTTACCTTCCCGAAGAAAATAAAATATGATCCTTGCCAAACCACTTGACCGCACAATTTCTAATATAGAATATCGACTTGAAAATTGCCCCTTCTTTTTCTTATTATATTAGAGCAAAAAAAAAAGGCAAAAATGCCTTGTTCCATTTTTGCAATTTAAATAGTATTTTCGCATTTTTCAAAAAATGTGACCATAGCGGAAACCTTGATTGAGACCAGAACATTATAGGTGCTTTTCAGGTCTTGACACAAGCAGTTTTTTTGGGGAGACAATATTTTTTTCAGAAAATGAGTGAGAAAAAAAAAAAGAGCACACTGAATAGATCATATAAATGCATTTTAAACAACTTATAACAACAATTTTAAAATGACATGTAGAGAACTTACCCTTGCCACCTTGTTCAACAAGACTCTTTCAATGGAAAGATATCAAGGAAATTTGTCAACCTTTTCCATCTTCAGATTGCTCAAATTGAGGGCAGTCCAGTCGATTCACAGGGAGACTGCAAAGAAGGAAATATGTAAAGCAGGAAGATACTGGGTTCAAAGCCCAGTTTTATAGGAAAAATATCCGCTTTGTAGAGGAACCATCATTGAAGACAGGATGCTTAGGTTTTCTGCAAAAAAAAGGTGATTTAAAGAAAGAATATGATTAACATGAACTGTATGCATTGGGGACAATTAGTTACCTATTTCACAAACTACTTTGACAAATTGTCAAATTTTCATCTTAAAAGTAACTACCCAGGGTTGGCTTTCTGCCGGCAGAAACTAGTTTTTGCCGCGCCAGTGGCAGAAACTGGTTGTAACCGGTAAAAACTGGCAGACACTGGCAAAAACTTAAAAGCATCTTTAATTACTTAAGTGATTGCTAAATGATATTCGTTTAAGTAAACTAAAAAATGAAACTTCATTTCATCATTTAAAAAAAATAAAATTCTATGCTAATGCCCTTGATTTAGTTCGAGAAGGGAACTTTTCATTTGCAGATGCTCGCAATGTTTGGATTAATTTAACAAAGGACGAAAAATCATATAGGTGCTCAGGAAAGAGGAGCGACATACAAAATTAAAAGGCAATTCTGATTTTAATTTGCTCACTTATATGCTTCATCTAAATTGTTTGTGATCAAAATTATCACGTGCTTCAAGAAGAAAGTGCCAGAACTTTACTTGCCAATATTAACATAGATTTTGTACCTAATGTCACAGCTTTGCAAAACAAATTGGCCCTATTTCTCGAAACTTATTTTCCAGTCGAATTTCTCCCACTACCCCAGTTACTACATGGTGGACCAGTTAAAAAAAAAAAAACAATAGATGAAAGTTTCAAACATTGCTTGTTCCTTCATGCATTGCCTGCTAGCTCTTCTGTTGCAGGAATATTCTAAAGTTTCTCATTTGTACATATTAGATAGAGAAACTGTTTAGATTTTAGAAATAACCTTCTTGAAGAAGCAACTGCAGGGTCCAAACAATGTAATATTTGATTTTAAATTGTGGTAATATAATTAAAATGTGCTTTGGTTAATAATTATTTTTTCCATGCACTTCCTATTGCATGTCAATAATTTATTTTTTATTTTGTGAGTTTTTGCCAGTTTCTGCCGCAACTGTGGCAGAAAGTGGTTTTTGCCATGCCGGTTTAACCGGTTTCTACCAGTGGTTTTAACCGCCTCCGCAGAAACTTGCCACCCTGTAGCTAACAGAATAGAGGCTCTATCCATTGAGGAATGCACTAGCCCAAAATACACCTTGTCGTCATATAATTCCATCAATCAAATATTGTATTTAAAATTATACAGATTATCAGGGGCTCTCAAACCCCTGTCCCTTCTTAGATGGCAGGACGTTTTCACCCTAGGAAGATTTGAAATTATTACATGAAAAGAAATCACTTGTTGACGATTTGCAAAGCAGAGGAGAAAACACAGCATTTAACTTACTTTTACCACATTGAAACATACTTAGCATAAAAACGCATCGAGTTATATGCTTGTAGAATCGTAATGTCATGAATACAAGAAGTCATAAAATCCACCTCGGGAAGATGCTCAATATTGTTTGATATTAATTTTCAATTTTACTAATTAGCCTGCTCAAAAATTAATTTCACTCTGCTGCAATGCTTGTAGCTAACATTACAAACAGACCGGCCCAATATTATAGTTAAAACAAAAATAACATACTTCGTATATAATTATACAAAACACAGTGAAACAACCATTTAACTCGAACACTGTTGATGCGAAATTAAATATTACGTTACAAATATAATGTTTAATATTATGCACAAGCAAAAATAACCAGCGTACTTTGCATTGATCAGTACTTAAAATACAAAATTAATTATCTCAAATGCGAATGATAAGGTATTAAACGACTTAAATATTAGAATGAATACATTAAAGATTCAATATATATTTTCTAAGCCAACAAGAAATATAAATAATACACAATAAATATCTACAAACTGAAACTATTATGGTTAATGATTGATCAATTTTAAAAAATAATGATACAAACGTCGGAAAATTCAAAACCACATACCTTCAGAAAAACCGCTCGAACGTAAAAAAAATGGCTTCCTTCCGGAAAAACATGAATACCCTGCCAATAATCTAATCGCCAGATATACAAGCCAACGCCAAGTGCCGGTTAGATCAAAAGATGGACAATTTCTTTGGAGTGCCGCGGTTGACCTATTGTTCTCCGGTCAGGTTTTCCTCGAATGTGCAAACTCGCGTGTATATACACAAGTCGATCGCTGATTGGTTGAAAGTAGAATTAATCGAAAGTTTTGATATCGAAACTTTATCGATACTAAAATCATTGCATTATACTATACACAGCGCAGCTGCGCAATAACAGATACAAAGAGTAACAGACCACAAGTCTCTCGTTATCATTTAAATTTTAATTTTAAAAAAATGAAATGAAAGATGTGTTGTGTAAATCTCTATTTTGTAAATGCATTGGAATGAGTTAGAAAACAAGAAGATGGTTAACTGTTTACAGTAGACGGGCAGGAGTTCTTATCGAATATAAAATTGCAGTTTCATGTTTTAGAATAATTCGCCCAAATTTCAAGTTTTTCGAACTCTCACCATTACCATTGTTAATCCCCCCCCCTACTTCACAAACACTGATTCTAAGGTTGCGTTCGACGAACCTCACCGGTCTACCGGTAAGTAACCGGTTACAAACCGCATCGTTCTATGAACAACCGGTTACCTCACCGGTTACCATTCTAAGCAGTTGATTGGTTGATTGGAGCAAGTGATCATTAGTTGTCACGTGATTAACTAACCGGTCGCTCTCGGTCGTGCTCGTCAAACGCAACCTAACCAGTAACAGTCATGGGCGCCCATATGCAAAGTTTTTAAGGGGGAGGGAGTTAAGATATTTTCTTCATAATTTATCAGGACATTTTCTCCATGGAAACTAGAGTCCCTATAGGGACTCAATAGAAACTAATTTCAGTACAGATTACAGTTATTAAAATTTGACATTTTTAATAATTTATTCATTAATGGCTGCATAAAAAATGCTTTTGTATTTTTGTAAGGAAAAAAATTCTAAAAGCAAGGAAGTTCTGATTTCTAAAAAGGGGGGCTTGAGCCCCCCACTTGCCCCCTCCCCCCATATGGGCGCCTATGGTTACAGTTCACCTTTGATAACTCGAAGCCTTTTTTTCCGAACATTCCTCTATTTCGAAGTTTACATTCAATCCCAAAATAATTCAGTGTTCCACAGTTTTTTTTTTTTTTTGCTGTTTCTGACGACCTTAATATTTCTTAACAGGCTAATTTTTGAGACATAAAATTTTGTCAAAAACTGAAAAAAGTAGTCATTATTTTCTGTATGACTCAAATAATTGTACTTTTACTACAGAAACAGTAGTTAAAACTGCTTTAAGCAGATTTGGAAAGATAAAAAACCAAGGTTTAATATTTTACTAAAATTGGAAAAACGATATTTTGGCCGAAAATCGATCTCGAAAGGTAGTCGGATACCTTAAGAACTGTGGTTTCATAAACAGCAATCATAACGAAACTAAAGAGACCGAAAAGGGGACCAAAGATCTTGAAATTTTTGTTGATGTGCACGAAGCGGAAATGAAAGATTTCTTAAATTTTGAGGAAAATGTAACTACGTGTGAATCCTTGTTCTATGAGGCTGTTGCGCAAGTTGTTCGTGAAGAATTTGGAACCTGCTTGTACATATTCTGATAAAAGTTTTTATTAATGTAGTAGTGCTCACTAATTTTCAATTTTATCCAAACTATATGTGTTATATTGTTTAAGAAAGAAAATAAAAAAATTCCTAAGTATACTGGGAAAAGGAACTTTCGTATTCTTAAACTTCCGATTACTCGAAAGTTTTTTCGGTCCCTCGGTACTTCGAGTTATTGAGAGTTGACTGTATTAAAAAAAAATCTTTTCCCTGTATTTTGATTCAAGTGTTACTGATCTTGTTTGCAACGTTAAGGAAGCACATTTTCTTAACAATCACTGGACTTTATACATGAGGAACATGCTTTTAGGTGTCTGAAGACTTGTAATTATGTAAAAAATTCTGAGAAAAGTGGAAATTATTTTCAAAACTGAGAATTTTCACCGATTTTCTGATGAGGAACCAGAAAATTACAATTAAAAAGAAAGAATTTCTTACCAAGTGTTTAGGGCCTCTTTTGTTTATTATTTTTATGAATGATATTAATGGAAATATGTTTGGAAGCATAAATTGTTTTGCAGATGACGTCAAAATTATAAGGATTGTAGGAAAAGAAGAACAAGTAAAACACATTCAAGAGGATTTAGATCTTATTACTAAGTGGGCAGATTAGGGTAGGACAACTAATGTCGGGAATTGCCAAGTGCTACATTTAGGTCACGGAAATACTTATAAAAGTTATTATTTCATAGATGGCGTGACTGAGACGTTCAAGGAGTCCGGACCCCTCTTAATAGTTGGGATTTGGAAAGGTAAAATCCATTTTTTTTTTTTTTTTTTGAGAACTTATTGCTATTTTATTTCTAAAGAAGACTGTATCGCACAATTACATAACAAATAATTTACCATGTGAAATGAAATTGCAAAACGTTGAATTATTATGCAATTAAAACAAACAAATTTTGGAAGAAAATAATGAAATGCAGCAAAAAGAATCCAAAATGAAAACAACTGTCTACAATGACAGATGAAGGGCAAATAATTGCTTCTGAAGCTCTGTTGTTTATCAGAAGTCTAAACTACTTAGCAAGCAGGCACGTAATTTCGAATTTTTACAGTGAAAGAGTGAACATAACACAAGACTAAAGCAAAATTCATTTGAAAAGGAGAGAAAATATTCTCAACCAGGTATTCGAAATACGATTTTGCAAATACTTGAGTGAGAAATAAGTTTGATTCTTATTGAGAAGATCAAATCCGAGTCACCTTTTATATTCTCCGTGATTTGCGATAGAGCGACAAAGACTTCATGGGTACATATACAGGGTGATCAGCGAATAAGCCCTGATTTCAAAATTAAATATCTCTACAACAAAGATCGATAGAATTATAGGGTACGTTTATTAGCAAAACTGTAAAAATGGTGCACGATGGTTTAGAAAATTTAGTTACGAAAATTATCAACAGATGGCGCTCTGCGCTGAAAACTCTTTCTAAAGGGAGTCTAAAAAAACCCAATAAAGTAAAGCAGCCTTTTCAATCAGAATACAATTTTTTCAAAGTGTTCATCGTTTGAAGCAATAACGTGGCATAAACGAACAATGAAATTTGACTTGACGTCTTGCAATGTCTCAACGTAAATAGAATCACATGCAACACCAATCAACGACTCAAGCTCATCTAGAATAGCGCGATTGTTTCCACACGCACTGTCTTTCAATACGCCCCACAGAAAGAGGTCACAAAGAGTCAGATCGGGAGAACGTGGAGACCAATCTATTCCTGTGTCAGTAAAACCTGTCGATACCTGGTCAAACCTCCAACGCTATTTGATTGCTGACAAAATGTTCCAAAAGTTTAACGTAACGTTCAGTAGAACATTGAATCGGTTTTGAAAGCTGCGACGTGCTGCCATAGGACGGTGTTGTAATTCGAGTAATTCAAGTACCAAAAACGCACGTTCTTCAATGGAATACATTATTTCACTTTCTTAGCTAGCCTCTGTTCACTATCCAATAGTCATACTGATCGCTTTATACTTCGAATCACATTATACAGGCTATTGATAGTCATTGTGATTATAGCGCCATCTGTTGACGATTTTCGTAACTAAATTGTCTAAACTTTTGTGAACGGTTTTTACAGTTTTGCTAATAAACATAGTTTGCCGCATAATTCTATCGATCTTTGCTATAGTTATATTTAATTTTGAAATCAGGGCTCATTCGCTGATCACCCTGTATCTATGTAAGATATTTAAAAGGCAATTAAGGTCTACCAGAAATCTTTCCAGGATTCTACTAAACTCCAGCCCTCCCCATCATTGAATATCTTTAGTTTTCAGGACTTTAAATTAGAAAATATTCCAGCGTTCTCTAAAAACTTCCCTTCCCCTAATATCACCGAAGATGGTCGAAAACTTTGTGTATATGTAGGCCTCCACTTTTGAAAATTTTTTGGGGACGAGGCCTATACACAACTCAGTAGCGAAACCAGACGTTGGTGTAGGGCCCGGCTCCCCTCCCCCCAATAGAATGCTGAGTGGAATGTATTACGAAAAATTCCTTATTATTCAAGAAATGAAAAGAATGTACCTAAATTAAAACAGTTATGTTAATTGTTTAGAAAAAAAAGAAAAATCTTAATACCTTTGGAAAGAACATTACATTAAATTTTTTCCCTCCTATTTCTTTTATTTCCCCTCTTTTTTTCTTTTTTTTTTCTCTCTCTTTCCTAGTCGATCTGAAAATAAGAATGTTCTCAAAAATTTTTCGCTTCGGAAGCATCCTCCTCCGCTAAAACAGTTAAACAGCGTTGTTTCTAGGGCTTCAAGTTCGCCAAATTTTTAGAGGGGAGCTCCCAAACACCTCGTTTTCTATCAACATCGTAAAACGTCTGACTGCTTTTTTGGAGCTTCAATTTTGAAAAATTGCCGGACCCAAATGCTACAAAGTATGGTTTACATTGAAGATTTTTAAATAACCGAATAATATTCTTCAATAATGCGTTATCAGTTGTTAATTAAATGAATTATGCATGGGGAAAGAGGAGGACTGAAACAGAAAAGTACCGTTGCGAGTATAAAACAGTACAATATGATGGCAGGGAGATCGGAACTTCTATGTTAATAGGGCACACAGAATTTCCTCTCCACTGCAAGCAAAAGTTAAACCTGGAGCATGGTATGATGTGACGAACAAAAACTGTAGGTACTTCCATTAGAGGATCGTAAACGTTTCTGGCGCTCAGAATACTAAAAATTTTATGAGTTTTATACGTCGTGTTAGGACGTTTATAGACGAGTTACTATTAACACACCTGCATTTTGTAGTTTCTTTTAGAAACAGGTGGTCTGTTGTACTTTTAGGAATATTTCATTCTTTAGTAGTAATCAACTTCCTATTTAGTGGAGTGTATTTTTCAATGTTGCAATGATGTTTTCAGCCTTGGAATGATTTTTTTTTATAAAGTACCGGTTTTTTCTTACATTCGTTGTTAATATTTTACTGTGCAGGATCTAGGCAGTGAAAGCTTGGGTCCTTGCCCCGGGTGGCAACTTCTGGAAGGTGGAAAATTCGCATTAACTCTTATTTCTGTGATTTTTTCGTTGAAACTCGATATAAAAACTTGGAAGATGGGCAAAGGTGGCATTTTCAACATTTGCCCTGGCTGGGAAAAATCGAGGGTCCGGCACTGATATTAGGTCTTCACTAGGGTGGGGAGGAGGGGGCAGTCCGCCCGCCCCCTCCTCCTTCGTTGACACCCTTCTGAGGGTGACACCCAAAACGGATTTAAGAGTTTCTGAAAAATATACACGCAAAAATTCAGAAAATGTTCCCCAAATATCTTATACTTATCTTACTCTATGAAATTTCAACGAAATTAGAGCAAAATATTGCGTGGAGGGGGCAGTTACTTATACATTTAGGGAAAATTGTACATAAAATGCGTTTATAACATAGACTCCTTCTAAGTTTTGTTACATCACACAATCAAATAATTTAAAAAAAAAAATTCTGATAATTGTAAAAACTCCATGTTCGCACCAAAGCATTAATTTTTTTTTTGGGGGGGGGGGGTAGCATGACAGACACCAGTCTTAAGATGGCCACTGTTATACAGAAGAGAGTTCAGTACGTTACTCAAACTGGATCACCGAAAAGTTGCATCGAAGTCAGTGTCAGTAAAAAATGTTATTGAAAATATTTTAATAGCAAATTACAAGGTGAAATACATAATATTCGTGGAATCAATAAGAACATCAAACAGAATATATTCCTCAAACATGTATGTGGCTGGGGAGCTTCCAGACTGAGCTCTTCACTTACAATGAAACAGAGTCTCTTCTCTTACTCAAAGTAAAGAATTTCGATGAAATGTTTTGAAATTGTTAAACTCCACAAATAAAAACGTTAATGAAAAATTATAAATTGTAATAGAATCATCATATAAATAACAGCCAATGATCGAGTAACCCGCGAGTTTCAACAATGAAACTCGCGCCATGCCATGATAAGTTGATAATATGTTTTGGTAATTTTTAACATGCAGGGAAAGGCTTTATTGTTGCAAAGTTGAACTCGATCCGTTAACTTAACTGTTTTACTGGTAAGACAGTGATTGTAGGGGAATGAAGAAACAAAAAAGTGGTTGATAATTAACACTATCCACTGGAGTTTAGGGTTTAACCCACTGGAGTTAGGATTAAAATTTCAAACATCAAACTATCACCAAACAGGCAATTTCTTTGTTCAAATGTAGAAGAGTAGAAGCAATTTTCACCAGTCATACCTTGACGGGCGACTTTCT
Organism: Uloborus diversus; assembly: GCF_026930045.1. Taxonomy (NCBI): domain Eukaryota; kingdom Metazoa; phylum Arthropoda; class Arachnida; order Araneae; family Uloboridae; genus Uloborus; species Uloborus diversus. Next base: position 39,877,841 of record NC_072737.1, read on the forward strand.
AGTTTTAAGAATAGTTTAGTTTGATGACAAGCTAGTTTAAGTTAAGTTTAAATAAAGCTGTGAAACATTAATACAACTTTGAATTTGTGTAGCAGGTGATCGACCGCTCTGGTTATATATGTTACTCAATAGATAGCGCCACTCAAGCTACACATAAAGAACAATTACTTTCAGTGGAACCTACTGAAAAGAGACCTACAATTATATCAAGTAATCCTAAACCAGAGGTTTGTCTACAGGGTAGACAGGTCTTAAATTTTCGTGTGGAAAAAATATTTTGCCGGCTTAGCTCAAACATAAAAGTTCTTTTTTCTCCCATCTATACAGGAATCTATTACATGTACAGTGTTAGAAAAAAATTACAATTCAAGGTGTTTCACAATTCCAATCACCCCCCCCCCCTCCCACCCCAGGCGTTTGGAAGGCTTATTGAAACAAGCGTATTGTCATTACAGTTACAACGTTGACTTCCGTGAATTAAAAATATTTGAAGGAAAAAAAAAAAAAAAAAAAGAACCGACTTCAAAATTGCTCTGAAAAGTGAAAAATAATTGTATTCTTTAAACAATATCGATAATAGTTTTAAACATAATTTTTGAAGTTGGCGCAAAAACAAAAAGGAAAATCCAGTGTGATCATGCTTCGTTCATATATTTTTCAGAAAATCATCCCAAGTTAGGAACGAAACATTTATATCGTTATTCAAATATGCTGCCATCAAGTGTAAAATTGTGTTTCATTCTGACTGCAACTTCTTGGTGTCGTATTTTGTGTAGCCAGCAGTGTATATAATAATACCAAAAAAGGAAGCCACTTATTTAGCCAATGTTGGCTTTCGATCGGCATGCAATAATGGCTCTGGAGCGTGACTGCAATATTGGCCAAGATTGTCAAAATGTATCCCCTCTTTGCTTCAGCCAATATTGTGAGCACTATTTAGCCAACATAACGCCAATATTGGGCTTAGATCGGCATGCAATAATGGCTCAAGATTGCAATAGCAATATTGTCCAATATTGTCAAAAAGTATCCCCTACGAGCTTCAGCCAATATTGGTACATAGTATTATCAAAGATAATAGAACTAGTGAAGATTGGACACTCGACGACCGGTTTTTACGCATGGCAAGGAAAACAAGCGTAAGTAGAATGAAAACTGGTGCTTGAAAAAAACTGACATTCAGAGCTATAGCCGCCAAGTTGAACTGGAGATTCTTGGAATTGGCGCAAAGGTTACAACACTAAGAATTCTTAGAAAAAGTGGGGAGAAAGGACGGGGATACTAACCACCGGTTTCAGTTCCCGCGACAATGATAACAAAACCTAATTGATTCCAGATTTCCTACGGAATCTTGAAACTCAATTTACATCCTCTTCCCATTCTTTTGAAAATCTATTTAACGGGACGCTGATTAAGCGGCGATGTGTTCTTCATAATGCCATAGAAAGTCTAAAGTACAAATACGTTTGGAGTGGGCTGTCAAAAACTAAAACTAAACAAAATAATTTTTCTACACGCCCCTTTAATTCCAACGCTTTTTCTTATTAATGCTTTAAGTTTTTGCGAACAAACAAAAAAAAAAAAAAAAAAAAAAAAAGAAAAAAATATGATGTTGTGAACTACTAAGAATTTTTTAATTTTAAGTTCAAATTTTTTCTTCTTGATCAAATCAAACTGTGCCAAAAAAAAAAAAGATGCAGTAATAGATCAAATATCAAAATATATTTTAAACAAAAATCTTTACTCACGTGTATTGGCAACGATATGGTTGATGGCAAGCATAGAGCGCAATTTTAATTCGCTTCTTGATTATCACAACGTGGAAACGTTGTGAAAGATGCGGCAAACTGCATCATTTGTGACGCCATTAAAACCACGCCTTGTTTGAAAAATCGGACATTTAAAAAAAATAATTAAAAAATAAGTGTTGGGAAAATGAAAGTATTTTCTGGGTCCAAGTTATAGTTTTTGCTTATTCTATCGATTTCAGTGACTACAAGTACTACTTTTGACTGAAGGAAACCACCCCATTTGTTTGTGAAAATTAAATAACCACGTCAAACAGACTGAATTGCAGATTACTGCAGACTCGTGTTTCGGCGTTACAATGGACGGCTTTCTCAATGCAAAAGAAATGAGCTTTTGGTTGAAAAGACACCCGACAAAAGAAACCTAACCATTTCTCCGATGTTTTTTCAAACATAAGCTCATTTCTTTTGCATTGAAAAGGACATTCATTTGTAACGCCGAAACACGTATCTGCAGTAATCTGCAAAGTGTGCTATTTGGCGTTATTTCTCATTTTACTTTTTGCACATAAGTATTTATTTGACTTATAGTTCGTTTTTTTTAACCCAATTAATATACAAAGTAAAAGAAAAATAAATTGAAATAGAAGAGATCTAAAAATTCAAGAAAGTTACATTAAGATTTAAAATGAATCAGTTTTGTAGACATTTTTTTTTTTTTTTACGAGAAATAAATTTTTAGGTAAACACGCATTTGTCTGTGTGTCTTTTAACCCAATCTCCTCTGGATTAGGAATGTCTCAGGTCGAAACTGGTCTCGTTGGATATCGAACATCCAGAGAAAGCCATTCCGCTTTGGGCTTTCAACATCCAGTCTTGAGAATATCATGAACCCTGTATGTCCCGAGGGCACCAAGGAGTAAGCATTAAAATTACCAATCGTTACGCGCCACAAGTGGCGAGCGGAGGTTGGCGAACAAAACGAGCAGGGAGTGGAGCCCCCTAGTACAAAATTAACAGGAGTGAGAATTTAAAAAATAATTGTAAATTCATTCAATCTAACGAATTTGTCGCCCACTTCACAGTGAAAATTGAAGGGAAATCTTGCGAGATAAAAAATTTTAAGTAATGTAGTCGATGACTGAGAAGTTTTTTAAACCTTATCAACTTCTGCAAAATAGTGCAGCGAAGAGGAGAGCAAGCGGGGGGTCATCCCGGGCGCCAAAATATGAGACGGCTCCATAAATTATGGGTTTCCTGATATAATAATGGTATACCTGTGTATAATAATATAGTTTACATTTGAGAAATTTGTGAAAATAATCTTTGTAAACAGTGGCGTAAATAGGGATTGGCCGGAGTAACTCTCTCCAGGGGCGCAACAGCGAACGGGATGGAAATTTCAAAACGTTATTCCCAAAAAAATTTTGATTTTTTAAAACTATTTCATAGACTTTTTTTTAGAAAAAATAGTAAAAATAGAACTAAGGGAGTGTGGGGGTTAGTTTGAGACCCTGCTCATTGGATTTCTTGTTTCTACTAATGGTTTTTATCGCGGCCGTAATTTGAATTCAAGACCTCAAAATTCAAATGAATGCCAGGAAGAGTGTTTCGAATTTCTATACTTTGTTACAAAAGATGGCTTGCTTTGGCATTTTTCGCACTTTACGACTTCAATTTGAAAAATTTCCTTCGCTTAGAATTACGATTTCGTGAAATTTGAAAGGAAAACACACGCACACGTATGTACATGAATTGCGTAAATGTTAATTAATTTGTTGATAAATCTAATTTGGAAAAACATATTTTTAAGTTTAAAATTTCAGTTAACATTTTGAAAAATTTCATGTCACGCAACCCCGTAATTGTGGATGAAACCTACTTTTTTTTTTTTTTTTCTTTTTAATCACAAGACTTTCAAAACTATTTTCATAATTCTATACTTACGCTTGCTAACATTAACTCCATACCGAACTGCCTTGCATTCAAATTTCAAAGGATTGAGTTCATCTTCAGGGTGTAAATCAGTATTTCAAAGTGCAGTAGCCGTTTGCGTGAAATCTTCCCGCGTTTGTCCACAGCTTTGCTTATCTGCCTCATTGTCACCAATTTTTCTTTGTTATCTCCTATTATTGTCCTTTCTCCTTCGCAGCCGAAGACAGCGCAGAAGCAGGGGCAGAAGAGTTTTTCCTACCCTGGGCTTCACACAAAAGAATCTATAAACTCTTATCGTCGACCGCACTAATTTACTTCCTTCACAAAAAAACTTCTTAGGTGTTCTCATCTCATAAGAACATTGTCAAGTTAAGAGCCTGTGTCGAATTGAAATCCCATGTGGTGGAATAGCAGAGGAACTTCCAAACTACTGAATCCGATATTAAAAAAATAGCAACACATCAGTCACAAAAAATCATCTTGGAAAAATGTGCTGCAAAAACGCGAGAATCATGTTTTTTACATTTTTTACTCAGAATGTATCAAGGAGCTGAATTTGGCACATCTTGGTAACCAGATAATAGCCTAATCAGAAACTTGGGGCCCGGTCCTTGGAGAGTCCCCGGCTCGAAATCGGTGCAGTGTAAGTTTTATAAGAGTTTGGGGGGGGGGGGGAGACAGGGGCGTTCACAGGGGGGAGAAGGAACACCTGTTGGTCCGAGCCTGAAGAGGGCCCAATATTTTTATGACTAGGGGTGAAAATACGGGTAAACAATATGGAGAGGGGCCCGAAAAAGTCATTTGTGACGGGCCCCGAAATTTCTGTGCACGCTCCTGGAGGAGGGAAAGTCTACCAAACTGATAAGGGACCTACCTGCCTTGACCCTGGACGACCCAAAATTGAATTTGGAAAGATAGCAGAAAGTCCTATTTAAGGGTCTAAATTTCAAATATGCTTTGTAGTTAATGAGAACTAGAATTGCTTTTTCTGTGTTTCTTCAAATTTTCACTCGTTTCATAGTTTCAAAATTCAGAATTAAAAAAAATTGTTTCTTTTCCTTTACTGACATGAGAAATTAAAAAAAAAAGAAAAACTTTCTTCTGTTTTACGCTACAAAACGTTCCGGATTTCTAGAGGGGGGGGGGGGGGTTGATGGTCAAATTCTTTTAGGAGTGAGCGAAATACATAAAGTTCGGAATAACACATTTGAATACTGATAATCCGGTAAATATAGAATTTATAGTCCCCTTGAATAAGCAGTAGTCACCGTTTTAAATAATTTATCTTTGTATAATATAAAAAATTGAAACATTTAAGTACTCGCTCACGTTCTTTTTGAATCATTTATTCCTATAACATATGCTTTATTTATTTATTATTTTGTTTTTTATCATTTTATCCTGAAAATGAAATTTTTTTCTTCGAAATTAATTCAAATATTAAAATGCTGAAATACCTGTTGTAACAAGATTAGTTCGTTAAAAACGCATTCCTGTGAGATTCGTTTCATACTTTTCAGCAGTATAAGTGTTGCATTTGTCCCAAAGAGCCGATGAACAAAGTTTCTTAACTGTACAGTTGCAAATAAAAATAACTCATGAAAGGTAGGCTAAATAAAGGGAGGAATTATATCTACGTTTACTGTTACAGTAGAATGCAACATTTCTACGGCTCAGATACCAACGCTTGGGCGCTGGGATGGATGGAGAATGAGAAAAAAATCTATTTCTATTGCTTTATGTATCCTAATTTAATGAGATTTATAACAACAGCAGTTTGATAATTTTAATGATTATTATTAGTATTTTGTTTCACTTTTTATTTATTTTTTGAAAAACCTTCGCCAAGTCATAGGACATAACATGAAAGAACGAAATTAGGTTACTAAACTTTATAATGAAGGTATCCTTGAATTCTATGCCATGAAAGGAGGAATAAGAAAAAAAAAATCAATTGGTTGTCGATTAAAGATCCGATTCGACTGAATGTAAGAAATTAAACATAAATAGAAGGAAAATAAAGAACCATATGTAACTGCGGATTTCAGAAATAATTATTATTTAAAATATTGTTTTTTCCAGTTGTACTTAGAAACCTGTTGGAAAGATAAAGCACGCAATAGAACACGATTTCTTAATAGTAAGCACAAGAATCTTACGAAGTAAGTCGTGTTATATGCATTAAAAAAATCATTAACATATTCTAACAAATATGCATCAAAAATACCTAAAATATTAGCGAAAAATTAAAAAATATGCATTAATAATACTTTAGTTTCGTCGATAATTTTATCTGAACTGAATACAAAATACTTAGCCATTCTATTTTTAAATTATTTGTTATTCACGCGATCCAGGGCCGGATTTGGAAGTGTGGAGGCCCCGGGACAACGAAGGAGTGGAGCCCCCCCCCCCCCTTTCTGATATATCCATAATAATATTATCTTGTGCAATCATTCTTTGTAGAAATACCAAAAAAAAAAGAGGATATTTTGTAAAAATTTTATTGTGGGGGCCCCTTTGCTGTGGAGGCCCCGGGGCAGTTGCCCCGCCTTCCCTCTTCTAAATCCGGCCCTGACGCGATCAATATTCGGTATTAAACAGGGGGATACGAGGGGAGAGTCATGGGGATCATAACCCTTTTCTAACCGTCCGCAGATTATAAGCCCACGTTGTGTTCAAACACTTTTTCCTTAACTTAAATACATTATATTTTCATCTTTTTCTTTCTGCTAGTTTGACATCTTGAACTTAATTGTAATGTAATACAAGATTTGTTGACATGAAAAAAAATAAAAATTATAATGTGAATAGAGAAATTATAAAATTTATAAGTTAAAAAATTGTGACAAAAATGAAAATACATCTCTGCATTCGCTTCACAAAGTAAATAAATACAAAGTCAATGAATTAAATAGAAATAAATAGGCAGTAAAAAAGGAAAATAAAAGTAAATAAAACAGCAAAAAAAGAAATGAGAAAGATCTTTGCATCTTCGTAAACAGTCTGTTATTGATACAACACACTTCTGTGTTCCTTTTGCTTATTTATTTGCTTTCATTTTTTCTTAATGACCCTCTCTGAGGCTTAAATGCCCATATAATTACCACCCTTCGCCAGAGGGAGGGGAGAAGAACTGATTCAAACACGGCACACAGCGCACGACGCACAGTGGCTGAACTTGGCGATTAATCGCTGCACACAGTATAAAACATTTTTTCCTCCAAAATTCAATCGCCAACACGCCTGTGAAGTTTTTTTTATGTGCTCAACGACTTTCATTGAAGTGGGAGAAAACGCGAAAGCATTGATTTCTACCGGAGTGTCCAGTCTTATGCGAAGCTATATGGTCTTTGGTATTATTACCAATAGGTATTGGTACGCAAATCGTACTCCAACATACAGCCAACCAAGTACAATATTGCGCCAAGATTCAATGCTACTTGGGAAGCAGTGGTATTATGAGCTTATATCGAGGTCTACCCAGATAAACAAAGAACATTTCATTTTAAAACTGACATAATGAAAATAAAAAAAACCTGATATAAATGAATTTATTTATTACCTTTGGTGTACGAAAGTCATAATTTAGATATGATTCAGCAGAAAATCATTTATGATCATCGTAACCAAGTGCTTAAAGTTAAATAACATTCGAAAACTATACAGAAATAATAACAAGTATAAGAATTCATATCCAATGCGAAAGAAAGAAATTGCTAAAATAAATAAATAAATAAAAGAGAGATAGAGAGAGAGAGAGAAAAGAGAAGAAAAGCAAAGGTAAGGAAAAATAATAAATTGACTTTGTTATGTTAAAATATATTTCTTAAAACTAAGTGCAATAAATGGATAAGTTTGAAGTTTATATCACTAGCAACAGATGGCAGCAGCAATCTACCACAGGCCGCAGGCAATGAGTAATTTTTGAAAGAGGCCTGAAAGACGTTGCAGAACAGAAGAAATTTTTTTCTTAAGATCTAGAAATTGTTTATAATTAATGAGAAAAAACGGAAAAGGACTGGTGTCGATTAGCTGGGAGAAGTATGTCATGGAAAATTATTAAATGAAGAAAAAATAAAACAGAAGCATATGTGCTCCCTCCCCCGAGCAATGGCTCATCTTCACGACTTATGGGTATTTTCTTTTTGAATACCATGGAAAAACCCTTCCAAGCATGGCAGTGATTACCTTTGAAAAAGAGAAAAGAGAAAATTACCCTTGAAAATATCCCCTCCTTAAATACACTACAAAGCTACACGCTACACGTTAGCACTCCATAGCCGAAGTTGAAGCCAGGCCCGTGTCCAAGATTTCATACTGCATTGTCAGGAAAACACAACAGTGTGTCAAACCATTCATTTCTGTTTAATGGTCAAAATGAGGGACGTAGCGGGACATGGGGTCTAATTCCTAGAACATTTCGCTTGAAGACATATTCTAAATAAATTTCTATTATTGTATTTTTTTTTCAGTAGAATCTTTTATCCAGTCCCAATTTAACCGGATCGAATTTGCAAAGATAAAAAATATATAACAAATCAAACCCAGTGGCACGTATGACAGGGGGCCAAGGCCTACTGTGCCCATCTCTGTCTTCCTGACCAAGGGCTCTGGGGTGCTAGACAGATGTTCTGGTTAGGTGGTCAGCCTAATGCAGTACCCCCAGGGTTTAGTTCCCAAGCGCTCTTGGTACTCATTTTATCCGCCCGCTGAAGGGATGAACGGCCGAGTCGACCATGGGGATAGAACCCGGACCTGTGGTGTGGAAGAGCGATGCGCTACCACAGAACCACTGGGCTTCAAAAAATATATACTTACTTAAAAAATAATTTCAAATTATGATTGCTGCATGAACGGAACTATAAAATGCGACAAATATTCGGTGTTTGCTTTGCTTAAACATAGCTATGCACAACTCCTGCATAGAACGTACAATAAAGTATAGTACTACTAACATAATAAACAATAACACATTGAAACATACACATAGAAACATGAATTTGATATTGCTTAAAAGTTTTTCATTTGATTTTTTTGAATAAATAACAACTATAACATTATTTGTTAACGGTTTTAGGGTAACAACTCCCCCTAAGAACAAACTGTTTTACTTTTAACATTATTAAAATTCTATAAAAATCATCCAATGATAAATTGAAACAATCAATAAAAAATGGAAAAGAAGATGGGAGTAAAGTGAAATGAAAAGTTCTGCATAAACTTAAGCTAGTTAATAAAGAAAATATACTAATAGAGTTGATTGAAGGAATAAAATATGTGTTATTCGCAAACTTCAAAACTAGTTCCTAACGATTGTCAAGGTGCAAACGAATCCGTGAAAGACTAGAGCATAGTGGTCAGATTTCTTACAAACAATAAAAAAATCCCTCCCTCTCATCACTGTCATACGTACTCATCTTCAAAATTGTGCTACTCCCAGAAGATTTATAATAAATTTTTAAAAAAAATAAATCGTGTGATCCTGATTTGAAATTGACGCCTACTCCATTCCGTCTCTGATGTTCCCTTTATTGAAGAAGAGACACGGCCATTAAATTTTTGAAAGAATACATCAAAAAAGTATTATTTTATGCATCTATTTCTTGTTGAATAAGTTTATTTTTTTCTTTCCGAAAATCAATAATTTCATGTTCAAAAGAAGAAAAAAATTCTGGAAAAAAAAAACATCCCCCCCCAAATATTGATGGCGCAACTTGTGCCATAATCCCCCCCCCCCTCTGTGGGCACCCCTGGCTCTATTTCAGCATCAGTATATGTATTTGCATTTATTTTTTTTCCCAAAGTGGTCAGAATGACAATTACCGGACACTTCTATTTATAACTCTTTAGTTTGGGTTTAACAAAAAACCATTTTGCTGAAAACTTTATATTATTACACAGGATGATTATTTAGGAAAAGTCAAGGAAGGATAAAAGGAGCAATCGCAAGAAAAGTTTACTTGGGGGTCAAAATGACCCCTCTCATAATTTTGGTGTTAATATACTTTTGCATGAAAATATCGGGTTGTCATAAATTTTGAACAAACATAATTCAAAAGCTTGCACGTTATAGTGGGGTAGTTTCCAAAATTTTAATAGTATTTTTTTTCTGAAAGAGCATGCTTAAAAACTTGGAATCTGACCATTTTTTAAATAATTTATTTAAGTTTAATATTTTGAAAAAAATTCTTAAATCGGTGCGCTTTCATTGTTTACGCTTCTGTCGTGTGACATCACAAATCATGAAATGCCATTCAGTGTTGCCATTCACAGAGAAATTATTTAATTCGCTTCTTGATTGTCATAACGTGGAAAACATGGTAGAAAGATGCGCCAAATTGCATCATTTGTGACGTCATCAAGACCACGCCCTTGTTTTCAAAATTGGACATTTTAAAAAATTAATTAAAAAAATAGCTATAGGGAAAACGAAAGTATTTTCTGGGTTCATGTTATTTTTTTAACTCATTCTATCAATTTCAGTAACTATAAAAGTAGTACTTTTGACTGAAGGACACAACCCCAATATATGGTCAAAATGCAGTAAAATCCCTTTAAAACGAATACTAACACAACGAAATATCCTTTCAAGAAAACAAGTATTTAATTCTATATTAATTGCCATTTCAATGCTTGAATTCGGTTACAACGAAGTTCCGGGTACAACGAACAAGATTTGTAGTGAAGTTCATTGTAACGGGATTTCAGTGTACTTTTTTTTTTCAATGAGATACAGTTGCGGAGCGTAGGTAATAATCTTGTAAAAAATAGTGTCATCCAATGTGTCTGTCAAAATACTGGACATGAGAAATAATTGTTGAATTTGCCACCATTATTTTTTCTCTTCGTTAGGACCATTTGAAGAAACAGATCTTTTCCTATCAGAATATGTTTTTTTTTCCGATGGTGTTCTTTCAAGTAAAGATGAAAAAAAAAACGAACTTATTACATGAGACAATTGTTTGAAATTCGCTTTTTAATTGTTGCCAAAAACAATGAACAATATTAGTAATTTTCAAGTCAATTTTACAAACTAATGGACAGTATTCATCTGACGTCACTGCGGGTGAAAACCGGCACTGCAGTGCATTGTGGGAAACTGTAGCAGACGAAAATCCGGTACAACAGCGTATAATAACACTTGCATTTATGCAGCTAATAAACTCTTCTTTCTATTTAAAAATGGGAGGATTTTTTAAAGTTTTCACTAAGAAACGTTTGTAAAAGAATGATATACGATTCATTTAATATGAAATACTCTCTTTATTATAGTATTTTCATGGGTTTAAGCCTCTTTGGTTCCTCATCAGAAACATGATGAAAACTCGAATTCTCGTTTTACTTTTCCCTTTTCTCGCCATCTTTCATGCAGTCACAGGTCTGTATAAGCCCTTAAGCATATTTATGATGCGTATGAAGTCCAGTAAATCCTTAAATAAAACGAGTTTTTTTAGCACTACTAACACTGCGTAGTTGGTCAAAATTAGAGTCCCTATATGAAAACGTAGTTTTCAGAGTTGCGACAACAGCTACGCTCGGAAAACGCAACCGGTTTACAGGGGGAAGATAGGGTTGCCGCCGAGCTGCAAGATTGGCTCCTTGTTCGCTTTCGAGTTTCGTTACAAAAAATAGTCACAAGCGGGAGCGGGAAGGGTGGGCTGAAACGGGTTTGAAGGATGTAAAAGCACGCGGATTCGAAATTGCATG